>NW_015113635.1:159730-169877 GCF_001443285.1 Poecilia latipinna | reverse complement strand
GGCCGTAGTTTGGTGACTACGGCCAAACTACGGGCCATAGTTTGGCGACCACTGATGTACGCTGTGATGGACTTTTCAGTTTGTTGTTTCCAGATAGAAGCTGATAAATCAGCTCACAGTAAAACAAACAGCAGAGATGTTTGTTCTCGCAGCGCTGAGGTTTGATTGGTGTTTGCTGTAGCAGCAGGAACAGATGCATTACTGAAGCTCCCACAGATTTACCACATTAAAGAAGATTACAGCCTGCACTGCGGGATGAGTTCAGGGCAGGCTGGGGGAAAAAGAAACGCAGAGATTTTCAAATAAAGCCAACAACTTCAGGCAGAAGCCTACAAGGTCCAGAAGACTCACTGGGCCGACTCACCGGGCCGAGCCCTGCTGCAGAAACGCGCCACGGTGTTCTAGCTTTGGGTTCATAAACACGGTGCTCATGAAAGAGGAACAGCTGTTAGGAGGTCATGAGGAACAACTGAGGCCAGAAGAGCATCATGGGACGGCCGGACGCTGCGTCGGACCAGAACCGAGGAGAAGGAGCTCAAGGTTCTGGTCCGACAGATATGCACTTCATCTGTGTTCTGATGTCACCTCCCGTTTTAATGACCCTGTTCATCCAACAGCTAACATGCCGGTCTCTGTAGAGGTCAGAGGTCACACAGGTTCGTTTCCACATGAAAAACAAACCAATAAAATTCTGACCAAACACAAAATCACTTTTCAGTCAAAACTGGTTGTGACAAAAAGAGTCTGAGAACAGAATGGTGTGACCTGCGACAATAGAAACGATTTTGGTATTTTCCAACCAGTCAGAGCCCGTAAGCAGGGATCAGGTTTTGGTGACCTTTACTAAAAAGGTCACCAAAAGTGAAAGTGAGACTTTGTGGGTATAAACCAGATTCTTTAACTGTTTATTCTTGAGTAACAGGTATTCAGTTTTTATTCTGGATCAAGAATCTCAAACCGTGGTGTTCCCCCAGGCTCCATCTTGGACTCTCTAATGTTTTTTAACCAAAAGGTCAGTTGTTATGCAGATGACAACTAAATTTATGACCTGATAATCTGAACTCAAGTCAGTGTCATGTTTTACAATGTGTGATAATGATGAATAGTCTCGACTTATGGACACGTTAAGGGTTCATCATTCATTCCCACCAGCCCAGTTCAGTTTGGCTTAATCCAACTCCAGTCTGTTCACCTAGAAAATCCGGTTCGGATGATGAGGTGTGAACGCTAATCGAACTCTGGTCCGCCGACAAACCTCGGTCTGGGGCAAGCTGAAGTGAACATGAAAGCAAATGTGAACGCTAAGAGGACCGGAAACTGCTCCAAAAGCAGGAAGTGGACTACAGCAGAAGGCATTCTGGGTAAATCCAACCAAAGCTAACGTACTAGCCTAGCGCTAGCAGCAGAAATGGCTCCTGGTCTTTAGCCTAAAGAGAAATCCTCCAACCGCCAAAATCTGACGCCTCCATCTTGTTTCCATCTGGTGAAGAAGGAAGTTGCTCTCAGTGTCTTCAGAGGTTTTTGTGTCGTTTCCTTCAGTGGTTCTTGGTGCAGCGCCCCCACAGGCCAGGAGGGGAGCAGGTTGGTTTGACTCAGAGCAGCTGGAGGTGGAGCAGATGATGGAGTTCTGGTTCCAGTAGAACCGGGTCGACTGAACTGAAGGAAGAGAAAACATTGTTAGATGTTTTTTCAGGAATAATGAGACAAATTAACACCTGGAACTTGAAGTGGATATTAAGAGAAACCATGAAGCTAATTATATGAAACAAGGAGTTGTTCTTACAGACAGGAAGTAAAGGCTCAGCGATGTTCCCGGTTCTTCCTTCATCTGTCCTACAAACACAAGCAGCTCAGACAGCAGCTCATATATTTGTGTGGAGGAGGATGTAATCAGGAGAAACAATAAGTGTCTGCAGCGTTTAATAAGCATTCAGCTGTGAGTGTTTGCGCATCAGCGAGTTAATGACAAACCTGCAGGCAACTGGACCATTACAGGCCGGCGTGGCCAGCGGCTCGCTGTGACGGACCCAACTGGGAACCAGGAGGAAGAGGAGGAACTAATGACTAAGAGCAGATTCTACGCTTCACTGAACGCATGACGTTTATCTCTGGGTCCTCAAACAGTTTAAGCCTCAAAATGGGTGAAAATTTGATCATCTCTGCAGGAAGAGTCAAAAATCCTCATTAATGCTGCAACATGATTTCTGTTTGACTGGTTTGGTACCGACGGCTTCAGACGGCCCAGTTACAGAAAAATGAGTTTAAACTCAGCTCTGATTTATTCAGTAAACTGAAAACCATCAGGACTCTAAAAGCTGCATGAAATGTTTCACTAATGAGGAGCCTCTTGCCCTCAGATCTGCCACACTATTCAGATTCTCTAAACTCCCTGGTGCTCCAGATGTTTCTGGACTTTCCAGAAGCTCTAAGACACTTAAGATCCAAAAACATCTGGAACCTTAAATATTGTTTTTGCTCCTAATGCTTCAGCTGAAACATTCTGGATGTTCTGGTTCTAGATTCTTCGGATGACATTAGTTGTGTTTCCATCGAAGTCGCATGAACAACAAAATTCAAAATAACTTCCTCAGCTTCTGGAAAAGGTTTTACGCTCGTTTGAGGTGGTTTTTGGTTTTTCCAAAAAAGATTTGATGCGGTAAAGGAAATGGAAATGCTGAATAAGTTCCGATGTAGTGAACGTTCCCATCCACCGGTGGCTCTGCGCCTTACCAGAGGCACCAAACAGAGGAATCTCAAAGTCTCAGTTTGCCCGAGATGTCTGCTCCATGCTAGTTGGCGGCGTCTACTTCCTGTTTATCACAGCCATCTGATGACATCACGCTTCGCGTCGCCTGGTTGAGTCTCTCTAAACTAGCAGATGGAAACACAACTAATTCACGTTTTTCTTTTTTTTCTTTTTTTGCAACATTTCAAGTGTTTGTTTAAAATTTGCATGACAGTCTTCCCATATTTTCAAGATGGCTGCCGATGCTCTCAACGCTCCAGATTCTCCAGATGTTCGAGATTCTCTTGAGTGTTTGGATCTCAGATTCTTCTTCTCATTTCATACATTTCAGAAGACTTTTCAGGTTTGAGATTCTTCTAGAGATCGCTTCAGATTCTGAATTTATTGTGTCGCTTCCTTCTAACTTCAAAACCAAAAATGTTCCAGAAAAATGTTCTTGGTGGCAGCAGGTGGTTTGTTTCCCACTTGATTGTTTTAAAAGTTATATGAAGTTTATTTCTAGCAAAAATGTAAATAAAATAGTAACTAAAAATAACTGAGATGAAAACGAAAGTTGACTTATGAGTTCAACAGGTGGTAAAAAAAAATCACGTTACCAAACCTCCGGTTGCCATGGGAGCAGCTGGAAGAGGGATGTCCAAACATTTTGTTACATTGGCCAAAAAAATAAAACTGAAACCAAAACCATACAAATAAGGCCGTTGGATTTTATAGTTTTTGTAATAAATGGATGAGGTAGAAAAAGGATTTGGCTGCATTCAATAAGTTTTCAGTTTGTTTTTGAGTTTGAACGAATTTATCCTCAGTTACAAGAACTGGATGTTTCAAAACACCTAATCCAGAAATTTTACTCAAGTAAAAATAAAAATATCCCTAAAAGTAATTTTTTAAAAAGAGTTACTGACGTAAATGTAACTAGTTACTAGCAAACACATCCCTTCCAATAAAGCGGTACAGAATATTCTGACATCCCAAACACAAACTAAACTGATAGAAAACTGAGTCAGGAAAACGCCTGAACTCTGAACCCCGGATGTCTCTGAGCGTCCGGCTGCGGGTCCGCGGGCCTCATGTTGACAAACCCACGGAGTGATCAGCAGGAAACCAGAAGAAGAGCAGCTTAAAAACGGATCATTTCACTAAAAAGATGGAAACATCATCATCATCATCATCATCATCATCATCATCAGTCACCCCCTCCGTCCATCGGGTGACGCCAGCAGGGCTATAAGAGCCGCTCTCTCCCGGGACGGAGGCAGAAGATCCGCCGCAGACAGACAGACAGACAGACAGACAGACAGACAGACAGACAGCGGATGAAGATGTTGTCCTCCCTCAGCCTGCGCTGCCTCCTCCTGCTCCTCCTCTCCCTCAGCGCCTCCATCAGCTGCTCCTCCGCCGCACAGAGAGACTCCAAACTCCGCCTGCTGCTGCACCGAACCCCGCTGCTCAGCTCCAAACAGGTCGGAACCGATCAGAACCGCGCTTTAAACTGGACCAAAGTTCTGTTTAAAGTTACAGAGAAATCTGAAATTATCCCGGGTCATAAAAGTAAAGTCGGTCGATTAATAATTTTGCGCAACAAATGATTTTAATCATCGGAAAAGTTTCTTTATTTCTCTGAAGTCAATAAATTAAGACAAAAACTCCGCAGTTTTTAGTTTTATTAGTTTAATCATTAAGGTGTTAATAATTTCTAATCTGCGTTATTTTACATTTTGTAAATTTAAAAATATGATCTGAACCTTAAAATCACTTTTAGAAACATTTTTATTTAATTTGTGACTAAAATGATGTGAAGAAATCCCATTTGCTGTTGAAAATCATGATTATTGATGTTAAATATAATATTCTCATTATTATATTTGACTGTATTTTACCATAAAAATATGGATTTTAATTTCTTCTCCTTATTTCCTGCACAATAATTATCCCATCAGTTTATTTGAAACCAGGAGGAAGAGAAGAATATTTCAACACGGCTTCAGTGAAATATGAAGAAATTCAGATTTTATGATGTTTCTTTATTTTCATCCAAAACTTTTTAAAATACAGTAAGAACGTTTTTTTAAGCTGTTTCTCTTTGAAGTTAATGTTTTCAACAGAATCAAACTAAAATCATATTTTTCCAGAACTATTTTTTGTTTCGTTGTGAGTTGGAAATATTGTATTTTTAATATATAATAATTTACAATTATCATCGTTTCAAACATTTAAACTTCTTTTTACATTTGCGTTTTGAAATGAGCTTTATTTATCTGGCAGACTGTAAATGTTTCAGACTCCTGGTTTGGGTTCAAAACTAGAACTGAAAATATAAAACAAGCTGAAATTAACATTTTAAATGAGTGTTTTTATTTGAGTTGTCATGAATGAAATAAGATAAAGCTGCTGGTTTCTGGCTGATCGACGTTTCGTCTCAGAATCTCCAACTGAACTAAAAATGAAATGAATAAATCATCAGCGAACGGCTCAGTCTTAAAAATCTCCATCTGAGATTTTATTTACCTGGTTTTATCCCAGAATGAACCAGTTTAATGGAGCTGAACTGGGAGGAAAACAGGATTCTGTTCATTATCTGCAGCTTCAGAACAAAAACTGAATCTGTTTTCCTGTGAAGATCCAGAAGAAAATCAGGTTAAAAGTTGAACTCTGACCTCTGTGTCATCAGTTCAGATCCAGCTGTCGTTGCTATTGAAGCTTTCAGGATCTGAAGCGCAAACTTCTCGTCGTTTAAATTCTGGCTTTTAAACTGAAGATGTGATGTCAATGAATAATTAATAATAACAATATCCCCTCGATGGACATCGCTAGCTGGAAGGCTAGCTGTGCTAACACCGCAGCGCTAATCATAACCTTAGTTCAGCTAACGCTAAACGCTACACTGACACTGCATTGAGCAGAAGCTAACGCTAAAGTGCTGACTTCAATTCAAATCATATTGGACTGAAACCCATGAGGACAGGAAACGGAACTTCAAAATAAAAGTTCAAAAACAATCGTCTAACTACTTGAAGAATTTGTAACCAAAACTCTGAACCTGGTAGTTTCTGGACCTGTGTGGTTTTCTGAACTACCAGGTAAAAAACGCTTTAGGATTTATGATGAGAAACAAACGTAGGAAGCTCAGTGTGCTAAGTGCTAACCGAAAAAATTAGCTTGGCTATTAGCAAATTAGCGGAAATGTTTCCCTTTGGTTCCAATGGGTCCAAATGTCAGAGCTTTAACATGTTTTGGTGAATCAGTGGAGGCTGTGTGAGCAGGCGCCCCCTGGTGGCAGGACGTTTTCCTGTAAGTTGGAGGAACCTGCAGGTGACCGTGTCCTCTGTCCCTCAGGACGCGTCTCGCTCCTCGCTGGCGGAGCTGCTCCTCTCCGACCTCCTGCAGATGGAGAACGAGGCTCTGGAGGAGGACGGGTTCGGCCTCCCTGAAGGCGAGCCAGAGGACATCCGCGTGGACCTGGAGCGCGCCGCCAGCAGCGGGCCGCTGTTGGCCCCCCGGGAGAGGAAGGCGGGCTGCAAGAACTTCTTCTGGAAGACCTTCACGTCCTGCTGAGCCTTCCTCCTCCTCCTCCTCCTCCTCCTCCGCCTGACGCTGTACAGAAACTGATCCCTGGTCAGTTTGGGTGAAATGTTCTGGCCTTTCTGAGCTGATTCTTTCTGAATGTAAACACCATGAAGCTATTTTTAATTGTTGGTTTGAATAAAATCTGTTTGAGAAAACCTCCTGTGTCTGCTGAGGAAGACGAGGGGCGGGGTCGGCCTTCATCAGGGGTCTCCATGGCAACCAGGAGCTGATGACAGATCAGATCTGAGCTCCTCGGTCTCTGAACAGGAACCATTCAGTTCAGTTCACTTTATTTAGTGCCAATTTATTACTAATATCATCTCCAGGCAAATTTTAAAAATAATAAATTGAATTCAAACATTTAAACACTGCAGCCAAATTAACTTTACTTTTCTGATCTTTTCCATCTCCAGATTAATGAACCAGCAGAACCTGATTTAATGAACTATTTGGCTTAAATTACTCTGTTTCACATAATCTTCCAGATATTATCGTTGACTTGCTGAGAGGGTTTGAACTCTAGTGAGATAATTTAACATCTTCACTTTTTCCTCCAGTTTTTCTCTAAAACTGAATCTGTGTGTGAGACGGATTCCAGCATATATGTATGTAAGCAAACGATAATTTGTGTTTTTTAGTTTAGATGTCAAACATTTGCTCTAAACGTCTCCAGTGGCTCTGCTGCTCCTCATGTATGGAAACCCAGGAGGGCCAAAAAACAGACATTTGATGTGTTTTTCACTCGGTGTAAGTTTTTAAAGTTCAAACGACTGTGTTCACAGATTAAACTGAAGTTAAATGAACCACCAGCCAATCACAGCTGGTTTTATCTGATCAAAATAGTCATTGGATGAAAAACAAACAATCATGGGTAGAATTTTGTGGCTTAAACATTTATAATTAAGCAAACAAATATGTTTACTTTTAGCATTTCAACATTTCTTGAGCTACATGAAATATTTAATAGTTTTACATAAAATTGCTGAAGATAAACGTAATCAAAGCTGCTAAAAACTTTCAGTAAAAAACACAAAATCTTACCAAGTATTGGTTTGGTTCAGTTTCCAGTGCAAATATATTAATGGTTAACTGTAGTTTTAAGACCAAACTACCTTAAAAGAAACTTTTCAGTGGGTTATTTGAGCTCAGTAATTCTCACAAACTAATGAAAAAGTTCTGGTTTTATTAGCAGATCGTTTCGTTTATGACATGATAAAATGTCTTATTATATGTGAAATAACAGAACTGGACCTTTTTCTCCTTTTATCTTGCTGAAAAGCTGCTGGTCAGTTTTGTCTTATTTCATACTTACACTAAAAAATATTACCAATCTTTCTTGGTAAGATGTTTTATGTTTGCAGTGTTATCAGTAAAGCCACATCCTCCACACTTATCAGCAAGTTAATTTGCACATTAGCTAAACATTTAGCTCTGAATTAGCATGTAGAGCTAAACCATTAGCCAGCTCAGATCTAAGTATTTAGTTTGGAGCTACATTTTTAGCTCCTCGCTAAACATTTAGCCTCAAACTAAATATTTACAATGTTACATTTATAAAATAATAAATAGGACAAATATGACTTTAAAAGATTAATCCCCAGTTTTATCTCTAATGACTAATAATTATCTCTAATGCTAAAAATCCCCAAATTACTGCTGTTCCTCTACAAACATAAACGAAGCTCAGTTAAATCTTGACGACGTTTCATCTCACACTGAAGCTTTTCACTCACAGCTTTTCCTCTTGTTAGTGTCTTTAATTAAATATGCTGCAGGGAGAGACGATGGAAACAGAATTAATTTAAAGTTTCACTGTAATAAAACATTCGCAGCGTCTCAGAGAGAAACGGTTAAAATCCTCGTTCTGCTTCCTCAACCACCTTTGGAGGAGAAAGAATCAGTTCTTCACACATTTTAAGTCCTTTGGATTCATTATGTGGCAGGAAAAACCAGTAATTATTCATCAGCTTTATAAGAGTATTGAAGTTTATAATTATTATCAGTTTGAAATGTGTGAGAAAATAATGTAGAATAATCCAGAAAATCACCTTTATTTATTTTTACTAAGCACTTTATTTAGTCATTTTGTATCAAAAACAAGAAAAGATGATCAGAACATTAACACAAAAGTCCAATAAATATAATTTATTATTCCTCAGTGTTAAAATTCAGCAGCAAAGTGACGAGCAAAAAACACAAAAATACAGAAAATACTAGAATGACACAAAGGCAAAATGACGGCGTTACAAACAGCAACATGAAAATCTGTGAGGTCGTCATGGAGCTCGACTTCTGCTGGTTCACCTCAGCACACCGTCAGGATGCTAGGCTAGTTAGCACAGCCGCCACTTACAGCGCATTAACAGTTCATCTGCAAAGGTCTGATGTGTCCCACCATTAGCACACTGAGAAGCATACACCAGGGTGATTGACAGCGCTAAGCCCCTCCTCCAGTAGTAGGAGCTCGACCTTTTCACAGGAACTGTCAGAACTTTATTCTCATAATATTAAGACATTATATGCTATTCTACTTTATTCTTGTAATATTCTGAGTTTATTTTTGTATTATGATTTTTGTTATGACTATTCTTATATTATGACTTTTTCTCGTACAACTTAATTCTAATTATATTGACTTTATTCACATAATATTCTCATATTATTATGTTTTTCTTTTGCATATTATTTCGAGTTTATTCTTGCAATATTCAGAGTTTCTACTGTTCTTTTTACTTTGATTTTATTTTTGTGGTTTTCTTAGCCTGGCCTTGTTACTGCGTCCTAATTTTGGATGTAAAAAGTCAGTTTTAGTTTGAGAGGCTCGCTGTGGACACATGGAATGAATGTCACAAATTAAAACGCAGAACGTTGCGTTTCGTAACGTTTCAGTAGATTACAGCCGGTTCTGAGGTTCTGCTGCTCAATCAGTCCAGAGCTGAACTCCGAGTCTTCCTGTGGTGCCGCAGGCGCGCTGCAGGTGCCTTCACACGCCGAGCGTTTCCCCGCTAACAGGAAGCTGCAGCTGCAGACGCACAAAGAGCCCAGCAGCCAATCAGACGGCTGCATTTCAAACGCTCTAATAAATGCTGATGAGCTTTAATTATAGCTGAAAGCTTTACTGGAACACACACACTTCAGCTAAACTTGAGTGTGTGTGTGTGTGTGTGCGTGCGTGTGTGTGTGTGTGTGTGCGTGCGTGCGTGCGTGTGTGTGTGTGTGTGTGTGTGTGTGTGAATAGGTGCTGATGCCGCTTCACCTTAAAAAGTCGATTCATTGGAAACAAAAAGACGACTAATCAGCAGCAAGAGGAAGCATCTCACTCACACACACACACACACACACACACACACACACACACACACACACACACACACACAGCATGACAACGTCATCCCATCTCGAAGGGGTCGAAGGTCAAGTTGCCATCAGTCAGCCCTGACTAGTGGGACAGCAGCAGAAACAAAGCTGGTCGCCATGGTTACGTTATCGCGTGTCAGCAGATTTGGATCCAAGTTGAACCCTGGTGCATTGTGGGTAACGCGCCGTGCCCTCAGGTCGGTCTGCAGGCCGGTGATACAGAAAGTGGGCGGAGCCACAGTTTGACCTGAGAGGCGGTTCTGTTCGCTCTGGAAGGTTCTGGTTCTTGAAGGAACAAACACTAGGAGATTTAAAGTTTGAATCTGACAGCGTTTGGCTCCGCCCCTCTGAGTTTAGCTCCGCCCCTCTGAGTTTAGCTCCGCCCCTCCCCTGTTTGTTTCCCTTGCTTTGCTGGTTCAGATCCACAATCAACAAATAATGAAACTTTTATTTCCGACTCGAATGATGAAAATAAAG
>NW_015113635.1:152122-155641 GCF_001443285.1 Poecilia latipinna | reverse complement strand
CCATTCTAAGGTAAAAACCCAGCGCATACAGTGTTCATGTTTATGCAATGGCACGGCGCCCCCCATAGGGGGCGTGCCCCACAGTTTGGGGACCTCTGGAGTAGGGGATATGTGACGTTTCTGTTAGCAGAGAAAAACAAAACAAAACTTTACTAATGTAAGAGTAGAACTACTTCAACATATTTTTACTCAAGTAAGAGTAAAATAATGAAACTTAAATTTAATTAAAATAAAAGTTTTAATGAAATAACCAAACCTGTTACACCTTAGATTATTTATTATCAGGTTTTTCATTTTTTTATTATCAGTGTTTAAACCTTTCGATGTGAACCAGGCTTTTCAAAAACATTTAGTGCCACTTGTAGTTACATTAATCCAACAGTAGGTGGCATAGGTCAGGACTCTTAAGGTTGGTTCTGTTGGGCAGCTATGAGTGGTCATTATCTTCCTCTAACCATCCTTAAACTAAGAAGAGAAATGATAATTATCCAGCTAACAGTTGCACAGAATCCAGAACCAGAGGGAATGATCAATCAATCAATCAATCAATCAATCAATCAATCAATCAATCAATCAATCAATCAATCAATCAATCAATCAATCAATCAAAAGGAAACACTGTACAGTTGACAACTGAACAAACAAGAGACATCATCAAAATCATTGATACCCATCAAATATATTGATCAATTTTCCATTGATTATGGCTCAGATTCGACTCTAACAAGGATTTTAGTCTGAAGTTGAAGGAACTCAGTGTTTCTGCTGTTCTGCAGTTTTCTGGAAGTTTTCTCTAGATTTGTGGTCGTTCTGGTTCAGATGCAGTGAAGAACCAGAACCAGAACCAGGAGACCTGAAGCTGATGTTCGATCAGTTCGTGGCCTGAAGAAGGCTCATGTCAGCTGGAAGGTCCAAACACCAGTTCCTCTGTCCAAACGGCCTTCAGATGTCAGCAGGCTGTTCGTGTTTCTGCATTTTTCTGTCGAACTGCAGAAGACGAGGCGCGCGCTCTGACAGGTGAGGATGATTCAGCTTCCTGTCGCCTCCGTCTCTGAGAACAAAAAGCTGCGAGAGCGAGACGCCGCCACCACGAAGGTTTTCATCTTCGTCTCTTTCAGAGACGCAGCTGCGGCTTTTCTTCTGTCGAACGACAAGGTGACAATGAAGAGCTGCTCTTTCACGAGTTCCTCCTGCCGCCGCCTTGGGAAGCAGCAGAGGATGGAAGGAGGAAGAATGGAAGGGGCTGAGCTGCTGGTGCTCCACAGATTTCAGGAAGTTTCATTAAAATGATGCGTGTGTGTCTGATCCTCATCCTCTCAGTGACTTCAGCTGAGTTCTGGTCCAAACCGAACCCAACCAGGCCCTCCTCCTGCCGTCCCTCGGAGCCGGAGGCAGAACATCAGGCTTCATCGCCGTGGGTTGTGTCCAGAACCTGCGACGCTGCGGAGCTGAAAACAGGGACACTGTGGGTTGGGGTGAAGAGTCCAGACCAAGACCAGAATATATTGAGTCCAAGTCGATACTAAGACGGTCTGGGCTGAGACCAAGATGGCGGGAGACCAAAACAGAACCAACGGCCTTTAGGAACTAAGACAAGTCGAGTAACTAACTGGAAAATATTTCACAATTTGACTCTGAACATAAGGCTGGTTGTTGTGGTCAAGCTCTTGTTACTGAGTTAGTGGCCAGCGAACAGAACCAAACAGAACCAAACAGAACTAAACATCACCAGGTCCAACAGTTTGCCATTTTAATGCTTACAGAACCAACCAGGGTCACCAGTCCAACGGTCGGACTGACCAAATATTTATAAAATGTAGCCTTGAGTTAAATATTTAATTAGCAAACTAAATATTTAGTTCAATCTGGAAAGACTCAGACGGAGAACAAGGAACGATTAAAAGATTTAATGACAGCAATGAATAACAGTTCTTTGGCGCTCGGTCCCCGGCAGCTGACCTGAGCTGAGATTTGATGTGAACTCGATGAACATCCCGATAACCGATTAGGGATGCTCTCCCCCGGGGCCCGACACTGGTGGAGGTCAGGAAAGGAGCCATCCTGGAGAGCCGAAGGATGTGGGTGGAGAAGGGGAGGTGGTGGGTTGAACGCAGCTGGGAAGCGGCCGACGACTTGGGTGTGGATCCTTTATGCAGAGCCTGATTGATGATTGGACGCGCCAGGTGAGGTCCAGCGCTGAGGTCGGAGATGAGCATGACGCCGATGGACGAACGGAGGGGATGGAGTCTTCCAGGTTGAATTTTCGCTATTAGCTCCATTTTGGAACTAAATACATGATGCTGATTATATATTTAGTTTCAAACTGTGAAAACGTGTCTTTGAAAATGAATCCATTATTGCTGTTGTTTTGACTGTCAGTTTATTATGTCCAGTAGGTGGAGCTGTTTCCACTTGTATTGGACTGATCTGACCTCTGACCCCACTCTTCATCTCACCCTTTAAAAGCTGTGAAGCCTAAACTCTGATTACCTCCAGGTATGATTCTGCAGCAGCAACAGCAGATTTCTTCTTCTTCTTCTGTTTCTTCTTTCTTCTTCTTCGTGTGAGAGGAGGGTGAGCGGAGAGCGGAAGAAGAGAGAGAGAGAGATTGTATATTTTCTATCTTTGGTTTTTTCTTACTGTTTTTCACTGGGTGTTTATGTTAATTGTTTAGTTGTTATTTTGGTTTAATTTTGTCACGTTTTAAGGGGTTTTTGTTTGGGTTCGGGTGTGGCCGTCAGGCGTGCCTGGCTGGCCGGCGTCTGACGACACCATGGTGGTTGGTGGTGGGACTTTCTAGGTCTGCGGCTCGCATGAGTGGAGCTGTCGTCTTGTTCGTGGAGAAAGTGGAGCAGGCTCAACAGCTGGTGGAGGTGGGCGATTCGGTAAACGGCGTGTGTTTACAGGTGTCGCCGCTGACTTTACCTTCAACTAAGGTCACTTTGTCAAACGTGCCTCCTTTCATAAGTGACGAGTTTTTGATAAAAGAGCTGTCTCGGCACGGGAAGGTGGTGTCACCTATGAAAAAAGTACCGTCTGGGTGCAAATCACCGTTGTTAAAACATGTTGTCTCCCATAGGAGACAACTGTTTATGATATTGAATCGGCGGGATGAAGAACTCAACCTGCGATTTCATGTTAGAGTAGATGATTTTGACTACATCTTGTTTGCTACGTCCTCTAATATGAAGTGTTTTGGTTGCGGTCAGGAGGGGCACATTATTAAAATGTGTCTCGACAGAGCCGGGCCGGCAGCCAGCTGCTGCTGAGCAGGTGGGGAGCCTACCTGATGAGGCAGGGGCGGCAGCGGAGCCCCACCTGATGAGGCAGGGGTGGCAGCGGAGCCCCACCTGGTGAGGCAGGGGCGGCAGCGGAGCCCCACCTGATGAGGCAGGGGTGGCAGCGGAGCCCCACCTGGTGAGGCAGGGGCGGCAGCGGAGCCCCACCTGATGAGGCAGGGGTGGCAGCGGAGCCCCACCTGGTGAGGCAGGGGCGGCAGCGGAGCCCCACCTGGTGAGG
>NW_015113635.1:113986-148560 GCF_001443285.1 Poecilia latipinna | reverse complement strand
TGGAGCCCGCTGCCGTGGCGGAGGAATCCACGGCGGCCTCGGGGGCGCCCGCGGTTGCGGCGGAGGAATCCGCGGTGGCGGCGGAGGAGCCCGCCGCCAAGGAGCAGGAGGAAGGTACGGTTAAGGTGTCAGCAGTGAAAAGTGCAAAACTGAGTGTAGGTGTGGAGAAGGATGAGAGCGCAGTGTTTTGTGGTTATGGGATGAATGGTGGTGACGGTGAAAGTGAAGTCGGGGAGAGAGATGGTGTGTAGGGAGAGCAGGAGGCAGTGAGAGATGATGAGGAGTATCTAGTGTGTGGAGATCAGGGAGAGAAAGGAGAGGTGGAGGCAGATGGACAGAACAGTGTGGAGTTGGTTTTTGGAGCTGGAGTGGAGGCAGAGGAGGTGATGGAGTTGGAGGCTTCAGCCCCGATAATGAGGCGAAGCAGACGGAGGAACGTGGTGACTGCTGTGCAGGCCAGCAAACAGGCCCGCAAGCGGCTGTAGAAAGGAAGGAGGTATCGGACAGTGACAATGAGAGCTGAACCTAGATACCCTGCAGAATCTTTTAAAAGTTTCTTAGAACAAACTAAAAGATTCAGAGGAGTTAGTCGAAAGTTATTTTCCTAATTTGAGATTATTTTACTTCTCAGTAAGATATCATATTAGAAACGAAGGTGTATCAGGTTTTACAGACCCAGAAGATTAAAGAAAATAATGTCCAAAGTTAGAAAACAACTCTGAGTAACATGATGCACAGTAACATTTTAATATTTTTTATAGTCTTTTGTTTTTAGCTTCTTACCCAATATGGATTCTTTTAAAATGGCATCATTGAATCTGAACGGGATGAGGAGGATCGTCTCAGATGAATAAAGCTGCTGTGAAGCTTCCTGCCCTTCAGACTGCGCTGTGGGACTGTGACCAGCAGGGGGAGCTGTAAGGCAAAACTTTACTCAACCTTTTCTTTTGGACCTGTTGTTCTCACTTTAGTTTTCTGAAACTATCAGAACCATCAGGTCTTTTTCCGGATTTTCCTCAGCCGTTTGGGACAATCTGAGCAGAACTGAACGGAAACTACAGAAAGTTCTGACAAATAAACCAAATATCAGACCTGTGGGTCCAAACTGGAAAAGTTCTCGGTTTCTAAGATTTAACTGATTCCCAGCTAATCAGCCAATAAGTCACAGGAAAAAGATTTCCTGGATCAGCTCAGATCAGCAAGTCAGGACCAAAAACTCATTTAGTTGGCAAACTAAATATTTAGCTTCAAAATAAATATTCAACTTGCTTACTAAGTGTTGTGTTTGAAGCTAAATATTTATCTCACTAGCTTAATATTTAGCTAGAGAGATAAACACTCAGTTTCAGACATTTATCTTGGATCTAAATATTTAGCTTTAAGCTAACTCTGCTAACTGTAACCCTTAAATATTTTTCACCAGAATCTCCTCTGGAGCTCAAACATGAAACATAAAATGACCAAGAAAATATTGTCTCTTTATCAGACAAATATATTTTTATTCAAATTAAATATATTTATAAGACTGAAGTTTTCTGTCGGCGCAGTTCCAGCTTTCTGCCGGCAGGGGGCAGAACTGTTTATGCTTCTGGATCATCTCAGAGGCTCCTGACGGAATCCCCCTGATGCCTTCAGGTGCAATCAGGATATTTATGCGTCCCGCTGCGTGGCATTCCTCCCTGCTGCAGAGCCGCACCTGTCCAGGTGTCGGGAAGCAGGAAGTAGGAAGCAGGAAGTAGCTGCTCTGACACATCGGACAGGTGGTTTCCTGCAGAAACATGGTCAGAGCTATGAGCAGAACTCTGCAGAACCTTCGACTCAAACCAGAACAATCAGCTGCTGGAACTGCACCTGACAAGTTCAAACCCCTACCAAGGCCCTGACCGGGTTCTGGTTCTGGTCCTGGTCCAAGGCCCTGACCGGGTTCTGGTTCACTGACAGCTGAGGAACCCCAACTTTCTCCTCATGATCACATCAACAAAGATGGAGTCAGAAGGATAGATTTATAAGATGACCAGAATAAAGGAGGAAAATATTAAAAACAAATAAATGTGGACTTACTGGAAGAAAACTGAATTATGGAGCAAAACCCGAAAAAGACGAGAGAACATCAGAATAAAACCTGAATTAAATCAGGTTCCAACCAAGAATATAAAAAATAAAAACAAGAAAAAAATACAACAGAATAAAAACTAAAACAAATCACTTTGCATGTGAAATCAAACAAACAGATAAAGACAGGACCGAATCGGAATAATCCACAAAATACAAGCAGAATCAGGATATAGAAACAGGAATAAAGTCTGGATTCAATTATAAATGAATAAATAAAAATATATTATAAATAAAAAGGTTTAAATTAGGACAAAGTCCAGGTCAGAATGAAGATGAAATTGGTGTAAAAAGGGAATAAAATCAAGATTAAATCAATAAACTAAAAATAATAAAGGAAAAAACATGAAAGAAATGTAGATAAGGTTGTAATAAAACCAGCAGAATGAAGGATAAATCTCGGTTTTTTTGCTCCAGAGTAAAACTAACAGAACTTCAGGTTCTGACCATTAATGACCCGGACCCACCAGAACCAGAACAGATAGATGGATAACTAGATGTGGGAGCTGGAGGAGGTGACGTAGGCCGTGTGATGACGTCAGTCCCCGTGTGTCTCGGGGTGTGTTTGTTTGTGAGAGGAAGCGGCTGGTTGGATGTTGGGCGGGGTCTGAGGAGTCACGGAGAGGCAGAGGAGAGGAGAGAGCAGAAACCAGTCCTGATCCCGATCCCGGTCCCGGTTCTGATCCAGCGGCAGCGGCGGACACACCGACCCAGCGGAGCCAGCGGACAGGCGGACAGCCCGGGGAGGATGGGCCGGCCGTAGCGCGCTGCTCTCCGGCTCGCAGCTCCAGGATGAGCGTAGCGCTGCAGGACCTCCGGAACACCGTGAGAGACACGCACACGCGCACACCGGCACGCGCGCACACGCACACTCAGATACGCACGCGTTCACTGGTCCGCGTGACCATTACAGCGCACGCGCTGAGGATGCTGACCAGCTGTCAGTCACTGAGATTGATTAGCGCGGGGCTTCCGGCCTGTGATCACCTTCCTGGTGACGTCACTGATAAGTTAGATGACGTCAGATCAGAGCTTGACCTTCTTCTGCAGAGTCTCGGGTGATGCTGGGATGGTTTCCTGCAGGGTCTCCTCAACAGAATGGGTTCTGGTTCTGGTTCTGGTGGACATTCCCACAGGAAGTCCAGCTGCTGGTTTCCAGGTTGGACCGAGACTCTGAGACAGACCAGTTTTGCTGGTTTCAAACCGGACCAGAACCTCCTAGCTGCTGGCAGGAAGTTGATCTGAATAAAAACAGCTGTTGGCAGTAACTGGTGCAGAACGACTCCAGGAGTCCCAACACTCGGCCAGGTGGGACTCCAGGAGCATCAAGCATTAAAACTTAAAACCGTGTTGTTATTGTGTATTTAATACAAATAACACATCTTTTCATTATTTCATGTTTTTATTACAAACATTAATAAGAGGCCTACTGTCATGAAAAAACTTTTATTTTGTAATATTTTTTAACTTTCAACACAATGAACAGATTTTCACTCGCTGGATGTTTTCATTTCACACTAAAATACTTTATTTCTCATCTTGATACACTTTAGAGTCATGCTAGTCCGTACTTTAAGACATAGCATCAAATTTTAAAAGAAAAACATGAAAAGTGTCTCAATAACAAAAATTTCTCAACGCCTGTGGTTGTACATCTGCGACCCCCATGTTGAATACCTCTGATGTAAAGGAGCTGAAAATTTTGCTTAAAATGGTAAAATCCTATTTTGCTAGAAGAAATAAAACTCCTTAGAGAGTTCATTAAACGGTCGGAGACGATGCAGAAAACGGAGCCATCTCCATCCATCATGGACGCAGAAACGGCCTGTTAAAGTAAATATTCCTGCAACCGCCGTTTAGAATACAATATACTTTATTGATCTCTAAGGGGAAATTGCTTATTTGCTGAAAGCTATTCCATCTCAGGTAATAAATACAAAGTTTGTAAAAAAAATATATATACCTAAGAGTGATAGTTCAAAATGACTGGATATAAACAAATAAAAAATTAAATAAATAAATAACAAGCAATCACATGCAATATATTAATCAATAAATAACCTATAAATGAGCGCAGAAAAATATTTAATCAATTAGCACAGACTTGGACAACAGGCAGAAATTACTTTCTGTGGCGCTTTGTGTTGCTCCGGTCTCCGACCAGCAGGTCATGGAGCGGATGAGACCCAAGATGGACGACACAGAACGTATCGGGACCCCCAACGTATTGGGGGCCTCAACGTACTAGGGGCCTCAACGTACCGGGGGTCCCAATGTACCGGGACCCCCAACGTACTGGGGGTCCCAACGTACTAGGGGCCTCAACGTATCGGGGGTCCCAATGTACCGGGACCCCCAACGTACTGGGGGTCCCAACGTACTGGGGGCCTCAATGTACCAGGACCTCCAACGTACCGGGGGCCCCGATAAAGTTGTGATTAATTATTGTTAATGATTAAGAGTTGTTTTGGTGTAAAATCTGTTTTTAAAAGATAAACAACGGTGGACTTGTTGCTCGTGGCAACAAGATTTCCACCATAAAAAAAAGCTCCAAATACGGCAAGCTTGTTTATCATTTAGTGTTCTGACGTTGGTGCAGGTCTAACTCAGCTGGATTCTGGTTGTTAATTTCAACCGGTCTAAAAATTATTTTAGATTATTATTCGGTTCTATAGTTAAAAATCCATTTTCTCAGGGAGAAAAACATAAATATGAGTGTGGTCTGGTTATTTTTATAACAGCCAAATAAGAAGTGCTTTGACTGGTTTCAGAACCTTCTGGATCAGGTCTCTCCAGTTCTGCTCATTGGACCCGTTTGGGTCGGCTGAAGTTCTGTCCAGCAGCCTGAGCAGACAAGCTCAAGGGACAGAAAACCCGCTGCGTCACTTTGATCCTTCTGCAAAGGAAGGGATAAACAGACTGAGATGATGATGAGTTTTTCCTTCCATTAAACTTTCCCAGCAGCAGAAATGGGCTTTTCTTTAATTGTTTGTGTTCGACCAGATGGGATGACCCGTCGTTTTATCAGAATGCTCTGTGAGTCCAGCTCAGTCTGACTGGATGGAGATCAACTGTTTTCAAGCCTCTGCACAGATTCTGAGCTGGATTCAGGTCTGTACTTTGACTAGGCCATCCCATAATGTCTCTGGCTGGTCGTCCTGCTGGAAGTCGAACTTCCAGCCCAGCCTCAGGCTTTTTGCAGCCTCTAACAGGTTTTAGCTCCATCCATTGGCCCTGTCCCGCAGTATGATGCTGCCACCACTGTGGTGATGCTGGTTGTTCTGAACCTCTGAGGCCTTCAGACAGCCAGGCTCGATTTAATTATCAGGTGATATGATGTCTGTAATCCCTGGAAAGATTTAAAAATTCTGGGATGATTTTCCAAACGTGAGTTCAGGGAAAACAAAATGGCTGACTGGGAAGTCGGATGATATTTAACAGGGAAAAAACAAAACAAAGACATCCACCATGTTTCCGTCACCTCACTTTCTGATTGGCTGGGCGATTAATCAATTTGATCAATTAATCATATTTTGGTTTTCAAACATTTAATTTTTCTAAAATCTGTGTTTTTTGCCCCAATGAGATCTGAGTGATGTCATCACGCCCAGGGCGGCCATCTTGCTTTATAAGCATTTTTTACAGCTTATTTTTATTTGGACTTTGAATTCATGTCAATTCTATGATGGAGTATTAAAGACAGACCACAGTTTGTTTTGTGTGTTTTTGTTATAAAATACAGTCATACTAATATGATAATAAAGCCGTAATATTAGAAGAATAAATTAGTAATTCTATGAGAACCCCAACACAAAAATTAAAAACTTAAATATCTAAATTATTTTCTCCATAAAGTGACTTTTTCCACTTCATTTTAAGACATTAAGACATTGTAACTTTATTCTCATAACAAACATTATCATAGACCAACATTAATAGTCCATGTTCAACTCACAGAAGGAATAATTAATAAAACACCCTTTTTGAAAACATTTCTTGAAAAGAAAAAAAAGATTGCCCAGCTCTCGCTAAACGTCACGTTCAGCAGAAGGAAAATCTTCAGATTTTCTCCACAGCACCGCGATGGTCGGGGCGTCCTTAGGAGAAAATCTGCTAAATTATTTTGCCATGTGAACTAGAAATTAATTACACAGGATTTTTTATTTTGGGGTGTCAGGAGGAAAAGGAGCTTCATTCAAATGCATGCCACACTTTTCAGATTACACATCGTTAAAAATGTTGTTTTGCTTCCATTTCACAGTTCAGTTCAGGGTTTGGAAACTTTCTCTGTGCTTGTCTGACTCATTCTCTGCAGAAAGAAGGTCAGCTTTGGTTTCTGAGGTTTGGTGAACGCGTCACAGAGAGGGTAGGAATACTTTCTGGCTGCTGTGTCCCCCCCCCCCAGGAGGAGCTTTAACTCCCTCCTGAGGCCCGTCGGGTCAGAAGGTTAATGCGATCCTCTCAGATGCGGCGCTCCCTGGAGTTTCTGCTAATTAAAGCCGTTGTTCCCAGCAGGAAATGAAACTTCCTGCATTGGTGCTCGGCGACACGTTGAGAGCAGAGGAACCTGCGGAGCTTACCGGAACAACCTGTTGGGCCCGTTCAGGCGCCGACTCCACCGGCTCAACGAGTCTCCGCCTGCAGGTTCAGGATATGAACCGAACACTTACTGACCAACTGGGACCGGTTTCATCAGAACCGGAGGGGCAGCAGGGACATATAAACCCATGACTGTCGCTAATAAACTCAATCTAATCAAGCTTCGTCTGCTTCTGGTGATGATATTAAAACTCATCTCCATGAGAGAAAAATATTTCCCAACGGAGCCAGAGAGCAGCGCGGGATCCATTCAGCTGCAACTTCAGAACCGGTTCTGATCACAGCTTCTCTTCAGATCCACCGTTAGACACAGAACCAGAACCATTTGCTTGTATGCCTTCACACACATGACCTCCACTGACACCCAACAGCTTCATCTCCTCTGGGATGCTGACATGTTTTTAGAGGAGTTTCTGTCCAATTCTGAGGTCAGACACTGATGTTGGCCAAGCACTCACAGCGTGTTTCTATGGAAGCATTTAACTGCCACAGCTGGAAAATAAATTCAGTAGCATTACAATGAGAAACTTTCTCATTAAAATGAGACAATTTCATGTCATTACAGTGTAAAAGTTTTTCACTGTAACAAGATATGAAAATATCACAACACAACTTGTTAAAAGGCCATAAAGAAGCTCGACAAGCTCTCCTTCTTATCACCCATTTCCTCTAAAAATCCAAGAGTTGTTTCTGTTTTACTACTGTGGTCTGTCTTATTTAACATAGAAAATATTTTTGGTTTTCTTGAGATATAAATCTAGTTATAATGACATACTGCTCCTGTATCTGGTAGTTAAAGGCTTCCGTACATTTCCACTAAACAAACTCATTCTTGAACTGGTTCAAGTTCGGATACCTTTGAACTTTGGTGCCCATTTCTGCCAGTTTGGGGAAACCAGCCTGTGTCAGTGGGAGTTACACAACACGTTGGGGAACGTGTTGTGACGCTAGCTAAGCTGTAAGCATTACTGCTTTGTTTACGTATTTTCCTTTAACAACTCTTACTGCACATAGCATTTAGGCTAATGTCATAAAGCAACAGAGATGTTGATGACTTAGCGTGGTGCTGGGATAACCTGAACCCGGTTTCTAAGCTAGCTGTTTCAAACTTTTATAAATCTATGAAGCCCAACCAGGTCTCTTACATTCACAGACTAATTGGCTCGACTCAAACAAGTAAACGCCATGAATAAACTGGCAAAAACAACTTCATTCACTCTGTTCAAGAGATGATCTTAGATCTTCCTGCCGTATGTTCAGAGTGATCTGGTCTGCTAGGAAAGATGTCGGGACCGCTCTGATCTAAAATCAGGAATATTCAACACGTTGGTCCAATATTGCAGCATGTATTGTTCCCTCAAGATCAAACGAGAATGCAGCCTGTTGAATGTGATGCGTAGCCAATCAGATGGTGAGACGGAAACATGGACGACAATCCAAAACACAAAAAAGACAAACCAACTGCCATGGCGAACCAGGGAGTCCAGTGGAAGTTGGAGATCATCCAAGATCTCTTTGTATTGTTGTCCACTGATTGTCGCCATGGGCGGCCATGTTTGTTTACGCTGAACTCACGTTTGATCTTGAGGAGTTTTGTGAGATTTCCCATCTGACTGAGTGATGGTGAGTGAAACGGGTTGGTGTCCTGCGTGTTGTCACATTGCTCAACCAAACCACCAAGGAGTCCAGTGGAAGTCGGAGATCATCCAAGACATTAGTGTGTTTTTCTCTGTGAATATCGTCCACTACCGCCATTGCTTCTTCCCAGTTGGTCTCACCGGTTTGGAAATCAACAATGGTTGTATATGTGACATCAGCAGTGAGCAGTGATACAGTCGCAGACTGTACACCTCTACATGTCTGCTTTCCAACGTAGACACGTAAATGCAGATAAGAAGGATTCTCAAATCTCCACTTAGGTCAGAGATTTTATTGATGATCGTTATTAGTGATATTACATAGAGTTTACATGTGGATGGATATGGAAGAGGGTTAGGGTCACTGAGAAAAGGGAATTCTCACTTTTCCACAGAATTTTAACTTTTTTTTCCTGAGTTTTGACTTTTTCACATTTACTCTAGATTTTGACTTTAGTCTTCTGAAATAAAAAGTTAGAATTGTGATTTTAAAAGGACTTCTTTTTTCCAATGGCTCTCTTCCTCCTCTGAAGGTGGATCTGTATATTTTCCCAGCTTCGGTTCCTGTAGATGTTTAGCACCAGAACCTGATGGATCCGGCTCCGACATATCGGAGCTGCAGGATCTTGGGTTTTTCCTGCCGTTTGGCTGAAAGACGAAGCGTCTCGCTCGGAGTGTTTGTCTCAGGTCAGAGTATGGAGGCTGGCAGGGGACAAAAGAGCAGACAGACAGATGTTATATAAGCTGCAGAGGACTCCATTAGAGCTGAATGGAGATGATTCACACACATTATCTAATTACACACACACACACAATGACATCAGGCTTCACAGGGAGAGACAACACACACTCCCATCTCCTGGCAACCTGATCGCTGACCCCCCCCACTCTGCGTGCGTCATCAATTAAAGGGAACACAGCGGGGCGAGCGACACAAAAGGAGAGAGAGAGGGAGACAGGTTTCAGTGCGGGTCCTGAGGAAGGAAACAGTTGGAAACCTTTTGTTTCCTGCAGGACACCGACGCTCTGCAGGCCGACGGGAAGCTGTGCTGCAGGACCTGCTGCAGCAGTGTGCTCTGCAAGCTGCTGCCGCCGCCGAGGCCTCCAAGGCCGCTCACCGCCGCCACAGCTTCACACAGGGCTAAAATATTCACATATAGAGTTAAAAAGCCAAGACAGCAACAACAAACTGATAGCCGACAAGAAAACAGGTTGTGACTGATTCAGAGCGATTAATCAGATTAATCACTTATTCAAATAATCATCAGCTAATTTAGTGATCGATCAATCTTTAACTGGAGTATTCCAACTCAAAATGCAACTTGGTGAATAGAAACACATTTTTGTCATTAAAAAGCAAGCTTTGTTGATTTGTGAAAGCAACAAAAGGTGATGGACACTTTTTACAAGAACTGTGTGAACTTATAAAGATAAACTAAAATCTCCTCTATCATCTTACGGGTTGTTTGATTTGAAAAGCTGGGATTCAGTTTTATTTGACGTGTTCTGTGTTTTCCTCTCAGCTTGAGGGGCTTCCTGTAGCTTCACTGGAGAAGTTTCTGTTTTTATGGAGCTCTGATTTTAATTAAAATCGTTATGAATAAATAAGATTTTTTTTTACTGCCCAGCCTGAGCAGTGAGAGTTACAGTTGTTCCATTTTTAAGAGGAATGGAGGACAAACGAAAAGCTTCACCTGGAACAACCTGACCTTTAAACGTAGATGAGACATGAAACAGTTGAAACGCTGACAACACTGCAAAAACACAAAATCCTACCAAGTTTGTTTGGTTTCTAATGCAAATATAAAACTAAACTACAATTAATATATATACATATATAGGATAGTAAATAATTTATTAATATTGATGAAAAGGTTGTGGTTCCGCAGATTTTTGTCCACTTATGGAATAATGTATTGTAGGTGAAGTAATCTGCCAGTAGAACTAGTACTTTTTAAATATTAATATTAAGGAACTATTTACTTAAAACAAAGTTCTACATCTTGCTGAAAAGTTAATTTAAGTTGGTTTGATCTTATTTGAACTGAGATATTTGCACTGGAAACTGAACCAGAGATCCAGAGTGTTTGTTTGGGACGATGTGTTCGAGTCCAAGCGGAGCGATCCAGCTTCCCGCCTGAAGCAAACCGACAGCGGATCGATCCGAACCGCGATCCGGAGCGGAGCGCCTAATCTGATCTGATCCCGGGTCTATTTGTCTCCCTGCAGATGTCCAGCTACAAGCGAGCTACACTGGAGGAGGAGGAGGGCTCCGACACGCCGGCCGAGGCGGCCTCGTCTCCCGACAGAGTGGAGGTCAGTGAACGCACCGCACAAACAAACAAACAGCAGCCAGGCTGCAGGGGATCCTGGGAGCATCCAGGTGAAGTCCTGACCGGACGGACGGGGGCCTCGCAGGGAGGAAGCTCCACAGGGGCCCCTCAGCTGGGGGCCTCTCAGCAGGGGGCCACAGCCACCAACACAGAGTAACAGCAGGGGGCCTGGAGTGCTGCCAGGCCATGAAAACAAACACGCTTTCTGTGTGAGGGAGAGAAGAAAATCATAAATCCTGTCAGGAAAACAGGCATTTAAACGAAAACACACAGTTTCTCCCAACGACAGCTGAAGGTTTAGGTAGAATCTGTGTAATTTAGGTTTTATAGTGTATCCTCCACACAAGCTGCTGCTTCTTTGTGCTTTTGGTTGCAGCCGAAATCTTTTCTTAACTCAGTTGGGTTTCGCTCAGTGTGGTCTACAAAACATTTTAAAGAAGCTTTTAAAATGGAAAAATGTGGAATATTTGACAGGAACCTTTTATTCAGTCCGATAAAAACCTCCTGATCCAACCTTCTTTGGAGATGTGCCTTATTGTTGAATCAGCTGTCAACAGTGATTACGACAGATCGGCCAGTTAGCTTAACAAAAACTACAAACTAAACAAAATATATAGACATTCATGGAAAAATGGAAGTTAAAAAACTAATGGTTGGCTTCTGTCATTTTCTAAAAATGGCAGGCTGACAGATTCACTGTTTTATAGCTTTATGCTACTCTATGCTAACAAAAGGTTAAGATAACTTATCTTTCCTTATGTTAGCTTAGGTTTGATATGAACAGGTAAATCAAGCTAACATTCATAAGATGCTTATGCTAAAGTAAGCCAAGATAAGCTAATCTGAGCTACACCATGCTAAAATCAGCTAAGCTAACCTCAGGTAGCTAAACCGATTAGATTATTTTAGCTTACTAAAGTAAATTTAAAACAAGCTAAATACAGATAAAGTTAGATGAATTTATGGGGTTAGGGTTGGATAAATTAAACTTAGATAAACTAATATTACTGTAGTTAAACTGCACCAAGCCTAAATAAACCTGTCAAACTAAAATAAGGCAAGAAAAGACAAAAGTTAGTTAAACTGAGCTAAAATAATACAAGTATAAAAAAACAAACCAAGATAAACTAATCATAGCTAAGTTAAGCGAAACCAAGTGACACCCAGCTGTAATCAGTCAAGCTAACCTCAGTAAACCAGGCAGCTGTAGATTAACTAAAAACACTAAAGTAGCCCTGGTAGATTTCTACTTGGTAATTTTGACTGGGTTAAGACCAGCAGACTCTGTTTTCCAGTTGCTCTTGAGATAAAATCATTTTTCTGAAAACTGTGGTCAGATATCAACACAATGCTAAATCATTCTGAGTTCAGAGCTTCTGCCTATGCTGGAGGTCAGAGCGAAGGAAAACATTCCTGTATAATTGGCCCAGAATAAAAGCAAGAGTCTGAAGAAACCCGAAGCTGCTCTGACTAAATGCTGCAGGAAATGAGTCTGTGGAGGCGAATCAGCGTGATTACAGCGCCGAGTGTTTTCTGTCCCAGAGACTCTAATCGCTTTAACTCCATCGTCTCCTGAAGTCTGGACAAGAAACACAGAAATCAGCAGCAGTAGAAAAAATTCAAATGAGCTCCACCTGGAGCAGAGCTGTGACGTCACAACGAGTGGGCGTGGCCTATTTAAAACCTGACAGCACACACTCACCTGCAGCTTTAACAGCAGAGGTAAAGTAAAAAAGAGAAGAAACAGGATAAACAAATCCCATCAGGATGAAAGAAAGCAGAAGATAATCCTCAGAAACCAGACGCTTCCCGACCCAACAGGACCAAACAGAACATCCTGCAGGTTTCTGCTCAGTCAGCAGTTTGTCTCGATCCCAATCTGTTTGACTGCAGAGGAAATCCAGAGGAAGGGATCTGGAGATCAGGTGGGACAGGTTGGTGTCCCAGGATCTCAGAATTTTTGTAGAAAAAAAGTTGGAAATTTCAGAAATTTCTAGATCAATCGAAGAAATTTTTTAGAAAAAAAAAAAAAAAAACTCCATAAATTTTCTTGTTTTTCTAGAAAATTTGAGATCTCAAAATTTCAGGGGTTTTTCTCGCAAATTTTCAACTTTTCAAACTCAGAAATTTCCACAAATTTTTTTTTTTATATATTTTTTTAAAGTTTTATATCAATATTTCTGAGAGGTTTTTTTTTCTAGGACATTTTTGGCTTTTGAAACTCTTTTTCTCTTTTTGAGTTTTTTTCGCAGAAATGTACTCCTCGTTCTTTTTCTATCTACAATACACACCGTGGTAGATTGGACAGGTGTTCTCCAGGTAAAGCCGCCTCTCTGTGTCCCAGGTGGGCTTCAGGAAGGGCGGTGTGGACATCCTGGGCCGGCGGACCCAGCTGGAGGTTCTGCTCTCCGTCATGCTGCTGGCCGCCCTGCTGGCTCTGTTCGCCTGCCTGGTGGTTCTGGGGCTGGGATTCAGCTCAGGTAACTGGTCCCTTCTCTCTCTCTCCCTCCCTTTCTCCTTCTTTTGTCCTCTTTTCCACCTCCTCCCTTCCCTTATCCTCTCCTCCTAAAGCTTCCTTGTTTTCCGGTCTCCACCTTTCCTCTGCCTCCTCCTTTCCTCTCTTGACTGATCTCCTCTCTTTCCCACGCCTGATTCTTTTCCTCTTCCTCCTCCTATTCTTGGTTTTGGTTCCATCTTCTCATCCTTCCTCTTCCTCTTCTCTGCTCCTTTCTTCTTTCCGTACTACAGCATGGGCGTCGCCTCTTCGTTGAAACGTCCTCGCTTTTCTCTCAGTTGAGCGTTTAAACATCACACTCACTCACTCCATGTGTGTTCTGCTGATCGTTAAACTCTGACAAACTAATGCTCACCTTTGGGAAGCCAAAGGTGCCACAAGTCACAACTTTTACCAAAGGTTGGTTAAAAACTGAAGGTAAAAAAAACTGTTTTCTAAGTTGAGGCCATAAAATGTTGTGACCACATTCTGAACGGTGGATTTATTAAAGTTAATTACTTTAATTTAATTTTTATGAGCATTGAACGCCTCTTTTTACATGTGACAGTGCTCAATGAATCTATTGAATAAGTAATGCTGCTTTTTTTGTCATTTTGATGAGATTTTTATCATGTTTTACGTTGTCCTGTGTTTTTTATGTAAGTTTTTAGCCACACATTTGGCTGCTAAAGTGGTGATTTTTGGCACTATTGTTTTGCAGTACACCTTCAGATATAAAAACAGTGTTCAATGCCCAGAATAAGCATGATTTATTTATTTATTTTTCACAGTTCAGAAGGTTGGTCTTAAAATTGTGTAAAAATGCTTAAATTGGACTTTGGCATTATTTTTATGGCATCCTGATTTTCAAACTGCCATTTTTTACTTGACTTTTTAATTGAGCGGGTGGTAAAAGTGGTGAATTTTGTCACTTTAGGCTTGTTGTACTTTTTTTTTTATTGTTCAGAACATGGTGTTACGACAGGATTTTCATCATATTTTACGATGTCCTAGCATAAAAAAACATTTTTTATGTTGCCCTCCTTTCTAATGCTCTTGCTCCTTATGTTTGGAATGCCATTAGGGCCAAAAATACGCAAATATTCATGCGTTTTTAACATGAAAGCAACTTTTTAAAATTGTGTTTACAACTTAAAGGGTAAGTAAAGGAGCCACACCACCAGCTGAGCACAGACAGATCGCTCACATCCAATCAGAGTATTCCCTGGACGAAAAAGAACCAATCACAGGCATTACACATCCTGTTTCCTGTCGAACCTCTTCGGTTCTTTCCTGTGGTACCCGTCTGTATCTTCAGTCATCCTCCGATTGTTCTCCTCCGTGGTTCTTCCTCTCCCTCGGGTTCAGCCTCTTCTGAGCCGTGACCGTTTTGCCCTCCGTGTTGTCTTGCAGACAGTGGGCGGGGCCTGTGCCTGTCGGAGGCATGCGTCACCGTGGCCAGTCAGATTGTGGAGGCGATGGACCGCAGCGCCGACCCCTGCCAGGACTTCTACCAGTTCGCCTGCGGCGGGTGGATGAGGAAGAACCCGCTGCCGGACGGACGTTCGCGCTGGTCCACCTTCAACAGCATCTGGGAGCAGAACCAGGCGCTGCTCAAACACCTGCTGGGTAAATGAGATAAAAAACAGTGGGTCAGAACCGGCCGGAACCAGCTGAACACACTGACGGGTTTTCTTCTCCTGTGCAGAGAACGGGACGTTCAACGGCACCAGTGAAGCCGAGAGGAAGACCCAGTCCTACTACCTGTCCTGCCTCAACACGCAGCGCATCGAGGAGCTCGGCTCTCAGCCGCTCATAGACCTGATAGCCAAGGTAGCCGCCAGTGGAGGGCGCACTTCTGCTAACAGCGGAGCTAATTTTTTTCTGTTTTACATATGAGTGTTCTTTCTAACTTTGGTATGTTAGCTTCCTCTGAATTACTTTAATGTAATTTTTATGGGTAAAATCTAAAGCGCTAAGCTAAAATTAGCTCCCATAATAAGAGCAGAACTAATTTTAGCCTATTGTCTTTTCTAACTTTGAAAATATTTAGCTATACTAGCTTCTCCTAAATAGTTTTTTTCCTGGAGAAATTCTAAAGCAGAAAAATAAAAATAAAAAATTGCTCCACTAATAATAGAGGAGCTTTTTTTTTTTTTTTTTTTTAGCATAGCACCTATGTGGTAAATTTACCACATTTACATCCACTAAAAAAGTCTGGGGAAATTCTAAAATGCTAAGCAAGAAAGTTTTTGTCAGCATTTTGAGAACTTCAAAAATATTTACCACAATTAGCTTCCGCTAAGTACATTTTTCTGGATAATTTCTTAGGCTAAAAATTAGCTCTGCTTTTTCTATCTTAGCGCTGATGCTAACTTTGAAAACGTTTAGCTTTCCCTAAATAAATTTTTCTAGTTGGCATCAATGTGGTTGAGCTTAGCGATGCTGGAAGCGAGCGTTAGCATTAGCAGAGGAAATATTTATGATTATCTCTCAAGTGTTAGCACTGCTAGCCTTTTAGTTAGCGGTGCCCACCCCTGGTAACCGCCCATTCAAACTGTCTCCATAGTAACTGCATTACTAAAATTACGACCCACTTGACCTCCATGAAGATCGTTTCTTCCTGAATAGGAGGAAGATCAGTAGTCTTCCTCTCTGGAGGATGATGGTCTTCAGTTGTTATGGAGATGACCTTTTACCCTTCAAGTAACAGTGGCTGCCATCTTTCCACCCTGGTGTTGTGGTGACGCACCGCAGTCTGCCGGAGCCGTCCTGACCTCTGACCCTGTGGTCCGTCTGCAGATCGGCGGCTGGAACATGACGGGTCCGTGGGACAAAGACAACTTCATGGAGGTTCTGAAGATGGTGTCGGGTCCGTACCGAGCCCAGCCGTTCTTCAGTGTGGGCGTCAGCACCGATCCCAAGAACTCCAACAGTAACGTCATCCAGGTTCTGTTCCCGTTCGAGACATTCAGACCGTCGAGTTCTTGACCTCCAGGTAAAACAGCTCACCTGCTGCTCTACTCTCCAGGTGGACCAATCAGGGCTGTTCCTTCCGTCCCGGGACTATTACCTTAACAAGACGGCCAATGAAAAGGTGAGGCTCCCTGCAGGGGTGGGTTCAGTGGCCCGGTATGGTCCGCCTGCGGTCTGGTGACCCGGTCCGCCTGCGGTCTGGTGACCCGGTCTGCCTGTGCCCTGCAGGTGCTGGCGGCGTACCTGGACTACATGGTGGAGCTGGGGACGCTGCTGGGCGGAGAGAAGAGCGCCACCCAGCTGCAGATGCAGCAGATCCTGGAGTTTGAGACGGTGCTGGCCAACATCACCGTCCCACAGGACCAGCGACGTGACGAGGAGAAGATCTACCACAAGGTCACCATCGCCGAGCTGCAGGTAAGAGCCCTTGTTCTGATTGGTTCTAAGTAACCTGAAAGAGAACTTTGGACCGTTTCTGGTTCTGTCCTGTGGTTCAGGTTCTGAGTCCAGTCCTGCTGAAGGTCAACCAGATTCTGGAATGAATCAAGTCTGTTGCAGCTGAAGGCTGCAACAGACTTTTTCCTTCCACTCAACTTTCTGTGAATATGCCTGACTGCAGCTCTCTATGAACAATCATCAGACTCTTGAAGGATTTTGATTAATAATCTTCTCAAGGCTGCGGTTATCCCTGTTGCTTCTTTTCCTACCACACTTTTTCCTTCCACTCAACTTTCCCCTTCCAGTGGAACTGATCTGATATAATCCAGTTTATATTTAGTTTTTTTCCCAGCAGCTGTAAGTCAGAATAGACCAGTTAATGTTTTTTTTTTGTGTTTGTGACAGACTGAGTTCTGATCTGGGTTGGATATCGTCTCCATGAAAAGCGATGTGTCAGCCACCACTGGTCGGGGTCAAAGGTCGTGTTTGTTCCCTCTGATCTCTGCAGGATTTAATCTAATCTGATGGGAGAGCAGAGAGTTTTCAGCTCTGCGCCGCGTCGCATCCTCTGTCCTTCAGGCCTGCGGATGCTTCAGGGTCACCATGGCGACTGTTGCCATGAGCCGTTGCTATGCGCCTGTATCTGTTAGATAACAGCTTGTTACGTAAACTGGAGTCGGTTTGGTTGTTTTGGACTGCTGCTGCTTCACCTGCAGAATCTGATCAGATTTGATTCTTAATCTGCTTCCTGCATCAGAATAATCCAGAATATTGGGATTAAACATCAACGAAGCTCAAGGAAAAAAACAACTGCGATCGATTATCTATCAGAAGTCATGTGACCTCTAACAAGAATGTGAGCCACTAAATAACTTATTTTATTAATTCAAATTACAGAACATTAATGTAAATGATGTTCTACGGATGAATGGGAGATTAACTGCGTCACATTTCAGCATCTGACCCACAAAAAGTGCAAATAGTTATTTCCCTCTATTTACTTAAAAATAAATGTAGATATTTGTCAGTATTTTTAAGTGATTTTTTTTATTTTAAAAAATTATTAGAAGGCATATTATTGGTCATTATTTAAGACATTTGATTTTCGACCCTCCGCTTGTTGTTTTGCGACCCCACCAGAGATCCCGACCCCCACTTTGAGAACCCTGTTGTAGCCGGTAGCTCCATGTTGTTCCCAAAGAAATTTATTATAACTTAATAGTTTTCAAATGCTTGAATATTGCTTACATTCATAGCAATCCCAAAATATGTCAAAAATAAATAAATAATAATAATGTTTTTACACATTTGTTCAAACTGAAACCATGTTATGATAGTTTGAGACAAATGATCTGTGAAAAGTTTGACCTCCTTCCTGAGCTGCTGCCATCTGAAGAAAAGCACCAAAATCAGCCAATCAGAGCCAGGAGGCGGGGCTTAGTGCTGTTAATCAACTTCATGTTCTCACTGCTAACTGTGTGGCGCTCAATGTCCTGTTGGTCTTAAAATGGTGTTAAAATCTCCAGATGGGATTTTCTTCGTATTTCATGGCTTCCTGATTTTTTTACTTTATCACAGATGGTGACAGGTTCCACAAATATGTACAACTCATTTTTTTAAAAAAATAAGTAACATACTGCAGTTAAAGTAATAGTCACCTGATTGCAAAACATGCATCTTTAAACAATTAAAATAAATAAATAAATAAAATTTTAAAAAGTCTATGCAACCACCTCTCCCAAAAACCTGCAGCCCTGGGCCGCTGCCCTGTCTGATGTCGGGTCCAGCTCTACTGCCTCCTGCTGGTGGGAAACAGCAGAAAACCTTCTCATGTGTTTCTCTGAGGTTCAGGTTCTGCCTCGGTGGGATTATTTTTACACCTGTCTCTGCCTGCGGGGGGCGCCGTCTGGATCAGCGTCATGTCTGGTTTCCATGGCGCCCTGCAGCCGAGGCTCGTGGGAAACGTAGTGCTGAGTGTGGCCTCTTGCTGTTTTGCAGCTGCTGGCTCCAGCTGTGGACTGGCTGGACTTCCTGACGTTCTCCCTGGCTCCTCTGGACCTGAACGACACCGAGCCTGTGGTTCTGTACGCCAGAGAGTACCTGCAGCAGGTGTCCGAGCTCATCAACAAGACGGACCGCAGGTATCAGCTGCCGGTCCTGGCAGGGCCCGGCCCCCTGACCAGACCACACACGTCCACTCACAACAGCTTCTGATCCACAGACAAAATATGTGCAAAACATTTAAATCTGCTGGTTTTTTCTTCTCACTTTTATTAACTGTTATGATCGTTACATCCATTTAGCACAAATGCTGCTTTGTACCTTCATATTTTAGACATTGACTTTATGTTGAATCAGACCATGTTGTACTGTGTTGATGTAGCATTTTAGCTTTAGCAGAACTAATTTAGTCTTGATAAGAAAATATGTAATATTTTTAGATTAATCCCATCATTTTTTAAATCTCTACACTTTAGTTTTCCACTTCTAGGTTGAGGAGCATCTTAATAAATTTGGCAGCCAATCAGAAAGATGGAAATATAAAAAAATGTTTTCCTAAATTTCCCCTCTGAGGGACAGTACAGGTTTACTAACTTATATCTCCATCTTTGATAAATTATTTAAACTATATTTTATAATAATGATTGAAAAACAGATTAAATTTATTATTAAAATGATTATTTTCCAGTGTTTGGCGGCCCCTATGGGGTCACGCCCCTCACTGTTTCAGTCGCTGACCTTCCCCCTCCTGTTTCTGCCTGCAGTCTGCTGAACAACTACATGATGTGGACGTTGGTCCAGAAGGGCGTCGCCACCTTGGATCAGCGCTTCGAGAACGCTCAGGACAAACTGCTGGAGAGTCTCTATGGCACCAAGAAGGTACGTCTGCTAACGCTAACGCCGCCTCACCTGAGCTCAGTTCACCTGCTGACGGCCATGTCTCTTCCAGATGGAGGTAGGAATCCCCACGGTTGGTAATCCTTATCCCTGGGCTTTGAACTGGAAAAACCAAACTTGTTTAAAGTGGTTTCCTGTGTGTGTTGATGGTTCCAACTGGTTCAGTTGTTCTGTATTTACTGGAGACACTTGATTCTCTCCTGTTGTAACTGGTTCTCACTGGTTCAGCTCTGCTCTTGGAGGAAATCAGGAGTTAAACTCAATTTCAGAGATGAAAGTTGTGTGAAAGTCTGAGAGGGTGTTTATTGATTCTGCGGTAAATAATTAGCTCCAACCTTCTTAAACTGTGATGGTAATATCAAAATAAAGTCTTCAGCAGTGGTGGGTAGACTTCCTCTAATCTGCCAACGGTGGAGCTGGTACTTTGTTCAGTGCTTCATCTAACATTGGAACTGTTCAGCACACATTGCTTCCCCTGGGCTTCAGTTGCTTATTGAAGGTGGACGTTTCTGCCTTGGATTAAGTAATGTTCCTAAATTGAAACAGTCACTTTTACCTCATTAGCCTGTGAGAACCAGTCCAGATGACCTTTTCCTCTTTCTTCCTGTCTGCTGCTGGTCTTAACAGTGACTGGCCTACATTTCTGCTGCAGCTGGACCCGATGTCTCTTGAAGCCGTTTTTCTCAGGCCCTGAGGATCATCTTCCTCTGGATGATTGGGAATCACTGAAGCTTCCATGGAAGGCAACTGGTCTTCCTGAAGATGGTTCTCATCATGAAACCTTCTTCAGTTTTGGTCTTGGATTGGGCTGTTCAGACCCTTACACTAATTGGGTTTTTGAAGTCACTCGACTAACTCGTCTCTTCCTGATATAGAAGCGCTTTGGATGGAGGTGAAACCTCTTCGAGAAACAAACCAAGACCAGCTACCCTCCATTGAGGGCTGTGGGTTGTCATCACCTGAACCACCGATATAACTCACCAAGTTGGCTGCGCTCACCCTGGTTTAATGGTCTCTTCCGTCCTCTCCTGTCCATCAGTGGGCATAGCCTTCTGTAATGGACTCTAATTCTTGCCTAATTAGGGTTTTTACATTTGTGGTTCAAAGTGAAGAATGTTTTTGTTGAAACTGGTTTTGGACACTGGATTCTTCTTTCATTGCTGCATGCCAATGGCTCTTAGAGGCTGGCAGGCTTGGCCTCACCTCTGGTTTGGCTGAACATCATTCAGCTGCCCCTACCTTTCTCTCTCACTGCCTGTAACTGCTGCACCCACCTCCACCCGGATACGGTCGGCTCCAGCTGGTCGCGGTCGGCCTCAGTTGGCTCCATCCAGTTGTAACTGGTCATCTTTTTGCAGTCCTGCACCCCACGCTGGCAGACCTGCATCGGGAACACCGACGACACTCTGGGCTTCGCTCTTGGCGCTCTCTTCGTCAAGGCAACGTTTGACAAGCACAGCAAAGAGATTGTAAGTCCCTGTGTTGCCTTAGCCTTGGTTGGTCCAGGAGGTCCCACCTGGTTAACTTCAGCTGTCTTCCCGTCAGGCGGAGGAGATGATCAACGAGATCCGCTCTGCGTTTAAATACTCTCTCGACCGTCTCAGTTGGATGGACGATGAGACGCGACAAGCTGCTAAAGACAAGGTACGTGGGTCGAGTCTTAGGATTACCAACAACGTTCAGACATGTCATTGATGACGCCTGCCTGATGAGTTGTCGTCATGGAGACATGATGTCCTGAAGGTACTGGTGGCGTCTGTGTCTCTTGGCAGGCAGACGCGATCTACGACATGATCGGTTTCCCAGAGTTCATCCTGGATCCCAAAGAGCTGGACGACGTTTACGACGGGGTGAGTGACGCCTGTCGGGACATAACATGGTTCACTCATGTTCTGGTTCAGATGTTAAAGTGGACCTCCTCTGCCCCCTGCTGTTGGAGATGTGTCATTACTTCATCTTGGCTCCGTTTCAGTATGAGGTGTCGGACGATAACTTCTTCCAGAACATGTTGAACTTCTACAACTTCTCAGCCCGAGTGATGGCCGACCAGCTGAGGAAGACTCCCAACAAAGACCAGTAACCCAGAAGCGCACCTCACAGAACATTTTCAGATCCTCCTTTCACCCAGTTTCACCCAACCATGTAGCTTCACCGGGCGAAAATTATGAAGCAACTTGATAAAACCTGAGCACGCTCTGTGTATGCTGAGTCTTTTCCCAGCAGATTGTTTAACCTATTCTGAGACTGACTCCAGTTCAACAGCAAAGTAGGAACAATACAAAAAAACATTTTATGCAAAACCTGATTTAATTCTTATTTGTATCTGTAGTCTTTAAGTGGAGATGACTGTTTACTGATATGCATTAAATCTGTCATGACAAACGGCTGCAAACACAGCCAGCCAGGAATGGGAGCGGGAACTGGACTGAGAAAATGTACGCGATGTGAAGAGTCACAGTTTCAGTTCATCTCATGGGTCACCACAACCCTGTTCTTGGGTTTCTAGGTAACAAAGCATTGTGCTGATGTGAAACTGGTCTCATTTCAGAGAAATGAGCCTTTGTTCTCTGATCATATCAGGGTCTGACTTTAGTTGAGCCAAGAAAATCAAAAGGCATTGCCTCTCTGTAGAAAATCTGTAAGAAGGTCTGTAAACCCATCTCCTGATGTTTTGGTGAAGAACTGGACTTAAACACAGCAGCACACTGTTGCTTCTGCAGAAATGAACAATGTTTGAAACCAGACAGATTGAATTATTAACTCCAGTTTGCCCTCTTCTCCTGCAGGTGGAGCATGACTCCTCCTACAGTTAACGCCTATTACATGCCCACTAAGAACGGCATCGTCTTCCCTGCCGGGATCTTGCAAGCTCCTTTCTACGCCCACGACCACCCCAAGTCCGTTTACCTCCACATCCACCTGTCTTCAGAATTTCTGTTCATGTTCTGTTCTGGTTGTTGTCGAAATATTTTAAACTGAATGAAATGTTTTTGTTTTTCAGAGCTTTGAACTTTGGCGGCATTGGGGTTGTGATGGGTCACGAACTTACGCATGCCTTTGATGATCAGGGTAAGGGCACCTACCTGATGTGAGGGCTTCTCTGAAGCCCTGTATGTCTTAGAAATATTCCACAAATGTTGTCCTTTCACTTTATTGCTCTAAAAAGAGGTGACTGAGGAAAAAGGGCATCCATGGTACGATACCAAAACACGCTTTAGTCCGTTCTCCATTGTCAGATCTCACTGTAGCCGGTTAATGTCCGGTTGGGTTCTAGCCAAGTTCAGTGCATCTCCATTGGCAGCCATATTGGGATGATCCCAATATGGAGCCCTGTGGAAGAAGAACAAGCCCTTAGATTAATAGAGAGGCTCCTGCCTGTGAGGTCTGACCACACAGGAAAGAGTTGTACCTTTTAATAGCAATATGTTCTAGCCAGAACATATTGCAAAAGCACTAAAATGTCAGAATCCCTTGAGATTTCAGTTATAAGAATGTTTGTTAAAAAGTCTTGAAAGGGCTGAGATTAAAAACGAAACTCCTCATACAGGTCACAAATTTTTAAAAACTTTTAGGAGTCTATTTAAAACCTCTTTCTCCAAAACTTTGGATAGAAAAGGCAGATTGGATTTTGCCTTTCAGTTGAAGGGAACAGTTGGGTCGAGGTGGAAAATGAACAACTTTAACATGTTAATATAACAGCCTCCTTTAATCTTTACAGGCCCTGTTAATTGAATCCAGATATATCTCAATAAAGGCAATTCTTAACCATCTCAGCTCAGGTTTGTGAACAGCTTGAAATCTACCAGAGGGTGACATGATTGGACTGTAACTGCAATATTATTATCAATTTCTAATATTCTGATAAACTTCTTGGAGCATATCGTCCTAATAATGTAAGTAGAGTTCAAGTAAAAACATTTAAGAAAAAAAAGGACGAATAGCTCCATCTGGTGGCCAAAGTTAGGAAGTTGATATTCGAGTGACTTGGCACCCTTTCAGACAGTGCAGATGAAATGCACAAGCTCACATAAAAACATGAAAAACACAAATATTAAACCCAAAAACTCTAGAAATGAATATTTGAACATGATTGACAGACTTATAGAACATTGTGATCTACAGAATAGTGCACATTTCTGTGCTAGTCCAGTTATTTTTATAGCACATTTAAGCAACAACAGTTCAAATTGCTTAACCTCATAAAAAACATCATGTATTTGACAAACTAATGCATAAACATTGTATTTTGTCAAATGCCATCATCAAAATAATCAAGCAATTACACATCAATTTTGTTGATCAATATTCCACTTCAGCAGTCTGATGGTGGTTGAAAAGAAATCTCTTTACCTGCAATTCAGGCTGTGGTATCATCAGAGAGAATTTGTTCACTATGGTTATGTCCATACTGCAGGTCTTGATGCTCAATTCCAATTTTTTCCTGGCACCAATTTTTGTATTTGTTTGTTTTTGCTTGGTCGATCAGACTAATTATATGCGGCCGTAATCAGACTTCTGTGTGAACAGTCCATGACCCCAAAGCAAACCCACAACCCACTAACCATAGATGTCGCACATCAGCGCTTTTTTACCGCAGTAATGATGGACGCTACCGTCAATGGATGGATTTCTAAAGTTATTCAGCAATGGGAGCCGACGGCATGGTCACCAGATCAGAACAAGACGAAGGAAACTGGGTAAAAAGAAAGCCCAGCTAACGGCAACGGCCTTTAGTCGAGCATTGACTGCAGCTTCTGGAGAGAAGTCTGTGTGGATGTGGAGTTGGACCAGGAGTGGTGGGATTGGGATCCGATGTGCGTCATTGAGATTTTTTTCTTAAGTTCATAATTATTATAATTATAAATTCTATGTGTCTGGATTTACTGCATCTGGTTTCTTCTGGTGAAGAATTTTGTCTCATGTCTCACATCAATAACATAAGTTGGATAGAATTTGACATTACCATTCAGACTGCAGACACTTTGAGAACTATTGGATTCATGAAAAGATCAAAATTGGGTCATTCAAATGCCAATGAAAGTCTGACCACATCCCAAACCCTCGACTGAGGAAGAAGAGGGTACGGCTGTTGGATCTCCCTTCATGCAGTCCTTATTGGTTCCCGGAGGAGATTGATGGATAATGTGAAATTCAGAGATGTGAGGAAACCCTCACTCTGAGATGTTTGGAACTAGAACAGGACAAACATACCACCTGGACCCTGTCATACCTTTGGTTGTAGCCAAGTTTGGTGCGTCTCCATTGGCAGCAACGTCGATGGTCCCAATATGGAGCCATGTGGAAGAAGAATAAGCCCTCAATGATGAAGTTTAGAATGAGTTTGTCTGAAATGCTTGAAGTTGATTCAGAGTGCATGTTGTGTTTTAGAGTTCTGATGCAACACCAGGCTATTTGTGACCATCTTCTTGTTCATCAGGTCGGGAGTATGATAAAGAGGGGAACCTGAGGCCGTGGTGGCAGAACTCCTCGGTGGAGGCGTTCCGTCAGAGAACAGAGTGCATGGTGGAACAGTACAACCACTACACCGTCAACGGAGAGCCAATCAACGGAAAACAGACGCTAGGAGAAAACATTGCTGACAACGGTGGACTGAAAGCAGCTTATCATGTTAGTATGCGCACAAGCTGTACCTACTACAAGCACCTCAAACCGCTGAGTTTTCTTATTAATGTCCATGCTTTTATTTGACGTCATCTCTAAGCTGATGTTGATTTTTCTTAAGGCATACCGATCATGGATCCAGAAAAATGGAGAAGAAAAGAGACTCCCTGCCGTCAACCTAACCAACGACCAGCTCTTCTTTCTAGGATTTGCTCAGGTGAGTTTCTTCCAAAACACAGTAAAAACTTGCTTATCTTTCCAGTAAAATTAAGTTATGCAGGTATTGATACTCGGCAAAAAATCTACAACAGAATGACTGACTGAAAATGAAAGGAGTCACAGTTGTCCAGTCCTTAATTTGATTGAAATTCTGTGTTGGGAGATTCAGAGAGATTCAGAAACGTCAATAAAATGAGAATCAAATTTATTTGTCAAGTTTGTGGATGTAAACAAGCAATTTGACTTTGGTTATACTTGTCTCTTAATGTTAAGAGACAAGTACAAACTGCAGAGACTGCTGCAGTCTCTGCAGCACTGCCTTAAAGGTAAAAGACTACACAGTTTGCGTCCAACATGTGTGGGGTCTGCAGTGATGCTAGCTGCCCTTTTCCTGACACTAAACCAGTTCAAGTTCTGGATTGCAGTAAGGTCAGTCAAGATGATCCTCTCTCCAGATCTGACTGTTCCCTGCAGTCTGGATGATTTTTGTGGACAATCCAAACCACACAGTGATTAATGAATAATGACTATGGAGGAGACGACTGGCAGCCTCTGTCGAAGATTTTAATTCTTGAGTTGCTGTAGAAAGTGTAGTCTCTGCTGGATCTCAGGGTCAGATCCTAGTGACAATGGGAAGTGATCTACAGTAGACAAGATGATCCACCTTTAGTCTGCACTCATCACCGACTGATGGAGGTGTCATCTGCCAACTTTAAGAGTTTCACAGATGGGTCTGCTGAGATCCAATCAGAGAGAGAGTGAGGAGAGAACAGACCCCAGGAGTATCCTGATGGTTCTTATGCAGGAGCAGATGCTCCCAGCCTGGTGGAGTCAGGTACTGCGAGCGTCTGGTGGAGGACATGTTAAAGAGCGAAATGAAGTCCACAAACAGGATTCTGGAGTTTTTCCCTGGTGGTTCAGGATGAAGTTAGTCCCAAGTTGGCAATGTCAACTAAGAACAATGTGAGAGGTTAGAAAGTCAAACAGAAAACAAGTGCAAGTTACAGGTTATGCCTGAGGTTGGATATATTGTCCTGACCTATGAACCATCTTTAACGCTGTATCTCTTTCAGGTGTGGTGCTCGGTTCGAACACCAGAGAGCGCTCACGAGGGCCTGGTGACTGACCCTCACAGCCCCCCCAAATACAGAGTCATCGGCACTCTGGCCAACTCTCCGGACTTCAGCCGCCACTTCAACTGTCCAAAGGGCACGCCCATGAACACCGGGAAGCCCTGCGAGGTCTGGTAGAGGAGTGAAGAGGACCGGTGGTGGTGATACGGAGAGGTTAATCAGGTCAATCTCCAGGTTGGCCGCTGTTTTAGTGTCTTAGATTCTGCACGACCCCGTGTTGCGTTCGCGGCCCATGTGTAATCTTTAGTTCATCAGTTACTCGGCGACGATCAGACTGACTTCCTGTCTGGAAACCGAATGGCGTCGCTGGACTTCAGAGACGTGACGGACCGATGGCGATGAAGCTGCTGGAGGGGGGCAGTGTTGCTGATGTTTGCTTTATCACCGTTAATATTAATGGGTATTTGTGGTTGTATTTTGTATGAGAGATCTCTGTATCTTCGTCTATCACTGTGATGACCTCATACCAAACTGGCCCATGACTTCACTCTGTGTGAGGAAGCTGTCGTTTGATTGGCTGGATGTCGGGAGGTGGATGAGTACATTTGTAGGAAATCAGAGGATTTAAATGATCAATCTGTACAGTCTGAGGTTTTATTATACACCAGATCGCTTTAATGTTTAAAGATCTATGTATTGTTTTCATTAATCCCACTGATGGCCAATTGAACGGAAAGTAATTGGCATTAGTCTTTTGGCTTTAATCATAAGTGTGAGTTTTGCCTTTCTTTTCATTGTTGTTGATCCCCATTTTAAAATATTTAATTTCTTTTGTCTGTCTGTCACCTTGAATCCAAGTGGAATTAATCACCATTTTATTTGTGCCAGTTTCACAGTTGAGTCCTTTATAGTCCACTCTACCTAGAATCCATGTTAAACTCAGAGGTTAGTGACTTTTATTTCTTCAGCTGTGAGGAACAATGTGCCATGATCCAGAATGTTGCCTTCAAAGTCCAAAATAAAGTGTTGAAATGTTAAATGAGACCCAGAGAGTGTGGCTTAGACAAAAACGGCTGCAGGTATCAAGCATGGGAACTTCGGTAAAGAAATGATATTTCACAGATGAAACTTAAAGTCTCTGAAAGATGTAACCTTTGGGGAGGCTGAGGCATTACTGGGGATCAATTTCACACCGAATGAGGACCAAGATAGACTCCATGGTCTGTTAGAATATGGCTGGATTACAGCCAATTTGGAAAGGCACTCACAGTGCTGCTATGCCCAGCACAACAGCCTACATCCTCAAGACTCTTTCACCATGATCTTTAAGGGAGAAACAAGTTCTCCACAAGGGGTCTGCAATGCCAGTCCTCGAGTGCCACTGTCCTGCAACCTTTGGATGCATCCAAAGGTGCTCCAATACACCTGAATCATGAGGCCGAATCACCTTCCTGGCATGTCATCCAGTTGATTTGCAGTCCAAGCCTCACCTATGGTCATGAGACATGGATACAGAATTAGTGTCCTCTTGTAGGGTGGATGTATTCTGCTTTAAAGAGGTGTGGAGCGCTGTCATTTGGGGGGGGGGTGCTCAAACTAGAGTCATTACTTCTCCACATCAAAAGGAGTGAGTTGTGGTGGTTTGGGAATCTGATCAAGATACCAGATACCACCTCAGTGCCTCTCTTCAGAGGTTTTCTGGTTCTGTCCCACTGGAAGGTTACCCCTCAGAAGACCTAGAACTCACCAAAAGGACTGTGTATCTTGTATACCCTACAAATGCCTTCCCCAGTATGACTTAAAATATGTTGCTGGGAAAAGGATGTCTGGGGTTCACTCCTGGCCCTGTTGTCCCACATAACCCAACTCTGATAAGTAGATGAGGATGGATAGATGGCATATCTGTACATTTCATAAAAGACTGGACATTTGACTCGAGTGTTGATTCAAGTGTGTTGGAGCATGGCTGCATCCAAAAGTTGCAGGATCGTGGTACTTGAGAGCCACCAATTGCAGCTTTGTCGGGATTTTCATTCACCATCTAGTCTGGGTCTATGAATTGGATGAAGACTGGTAAAGAGTTTCACCAAATTCATTACAACAGGTGTTATGCAACTGGATCTGAAGGCATTGTGAGAACTTGCTTGGCATCCTCAAGGGAAGAGTGGGTGGGATTGAGAGACATTTGGAAACTAACACTATAGGAAAGTGGTTACCATCTAAAGTTTTTGTAAGGGAGAAGAGTTGGGTTTAGCGTGAAACATTTATGTACCGACTACTCAAGATGTGTGAGGCGTTCAGTGAACAAAGTACCACCAATGATTGGTTCAGGAACTTTTGCTTTGAAAATATAACCAGAAGACTTAGTCAATGCTATAATACCATCACATTCCATCACTTCCCGATTACATCATTACTGTGCAGCATCTCGTTTGTTTAAGAAAGCTGCTTCCTGCCAAAGATGTGTGTGCGTGTGTGTGTGTGTGTGTGTGCGCGCGCGTACACTTCATCCATCCTTGTGAGGACCTGTCCTCATCGTACAGCATGTGGGACGCTTTGGAGAGTGGGGGAAGTTAGAATCCAATCCCCACTTCTTTGAGTTAAAGGGCTTTCAGTCAGGGTCAGGTTTAGTTCAGGGTCTGGGGTTGCTCCAGATTCAAAGGGTTCCCAGAGAAATTTAAACGCAACAGAATGTATGTCCATATTCCTAAATTTGTGTTTGTGAGGACCTACTTGTGTTTGAAACCTTTTCTTCACCCATTCACTGGGACTGTTCATACGCTCATATTTAGATCGGTTTTTGGAGTCTACAATGGTCCTTACAGGCACAGTGTGTGTAATTATCTGTCAATGAGACAAAACTGATGTAGAATAACGCTGCTTGTTGTAATCTGTCTGGCCTGAAGGGGGCAACAGATGTTTTCTCTCAAACACAATAAATCACTTTTCTTTTCTGTCTTTAAACACACAGCATCCCACAGAGACCCTCCAACATCAATAAAGTGAAGTAAAAATGCTTCATTTCAGCGTCCCTTTAATAAAATTAAAAACTGATTTCAGATGTTTTTGTTTTGTTTTGTTTTTTTAATAAATGTTAATTTTAACTGTAACAAAACACCCAAACATTGCCTTTTGCTTGCTGGTTGTTTGAATCCAAGCCAACTTCTAATTATACATGAAAATATTAAATATTGATTATGTTTCATGAACTATAACTGCTAGTGATGATTTTTCTCAGCCTCTGGTTTCTGAGACAGAAACCAGAAACATTGAGTAAAAACAGAAGAGCTGAAGCCAAAGTTAAGAAACAAAATGTTGCTTTGATTCTGAAAGTTTTTGTCATCTTCCCATTAACTGGGGAAACATTAGCTTCCCCAGCTAATGTTTAATGTTGCCGGTAAATGAGCATCTAGGCTGAAACTTCCATGAGTTCCACCAGTTTTTAAGGATTTTACTAAGCAACCCAACATATTACTGCTGAGTAAAACTGTAAAGTCACACTGTCTAAAATTACCAGCAATAATTTAGGTTATTTAGTCTGTCATAACTGTAAAACAATTGCTCATTTTTCAAGGTCCTGTTTTCCTTATGTTTTTTATTTACAAATGCCACAGATTCACACTAAATCCTTAGTTAGTAAGATAATTATTTAGCATGGAGCTAGATAGTTAAATGCTTGAATTAATTTAATAGGCAGTTATAAGCATTTTTACAGAGAAACCAAAAACAACTCTGTCTCAACTGTTTGATGAAAGAACATGGAAGATGGCAAGGAATATTTTAGCAGAGAGCATCCATCCTCTTTTTTTGTCAGTTTGAACCTGTGAGCTCATGGAGGCATTATTGTGTCATTGTGTCTGGCACCTAGGAACATCGATTAGAAGTCATTTATTAACAGTACAAAAATTATTCTTAACCAAACTAAATGATAACATTTAGCTAAAGCATGCTATCTGTTTTAATCTATGCACAAATTATTGATATTGTGATTCTATGAATGTTTTATTTTGGAGTCAAAGGAAAATTTACACCTTGATAGACTAAATAGTGCCATCTTATTTTTTCATATATATGAGTCTGCCAACAAAAAGTCTCACAGAATAATATATATGGCACCGTAAAAGCAAAAATGGGAATTTTTGCTTGTATCTCTTTAGCAACCCTGGTTTAACCAACCAGATTTGTTATTTTGAGCCGCGGATAATATAGGAAATAGCGCCCCCTTCACTTCCGGAGTGCAATGGTCCCATTTCCAAATAAGGTATGAGACTGCCATGCGGTCCGTCCCCGCCCTTTTCTGTTTGCTGCAGCGAGGAGAGAGAGAGGAGACGCCACGGTTTCGGTATTGCAAGTTCATGCGCAAAACTGCCGGTGATCCTGCGCCGGGTTACATAAACGTATTTTTTCATGTTGCATAAATGTTTTCTCTCCCTTTTTTTTATTTTTTATTAAAAAAAATAAACATTTTCAAAAACAGCCTCAGCCAGAGATTCACCTCCGATAGATGTCTTTTGGTTAAATTTGATATTATACAAAACTGATTTATGTAGGTTCAGACAAAGTATTTATATTATTTAATTGACATCCATCCATCTTCTTCCGCTTATCCGGGGTCGGGTCGCGGGGGTAGCATTTAACTGACATTATTAAATTATTTCATAAAGTTCTTTCGTATTTCCAAATGTCTCGACTATTTTTAATCACTTTTCCTGGTCACGCTTGACCAAATATGCAAGTTATGCGTTGACGTCAGTCATCGAATTTTAGAATAGCCAATAGCCACTTTGCTTGCTGACCGGTTGGCAATGGCAACAGTGGCGGCGGCGTTCCTCACAGTTTGCTTGCCGGGGCATTTGCTGGTTAAGTGGATGTAGTTAGAAAACATGAACAGAGCGCGAGAAAGCGGACAACCAACCGCTGTTCAATGTTGGACGAATACACCGCCTACTAAAATGAGGAAAAGTCAAATTCAGGTGAATATAAATGTACAGTTAAGTTAGCTGACGATGTAATGACTCCATGCCAGACGGTTCCGGTGTTTTGGCTAGCTCCGTTACACCTGCTAGTCCACCTAACATGCCGAAGATAAACATGGATATTTGAGGACAAATACGATAGTGGAGAGGACTTGAATCATTTTGAAAAAAAAAGAAAAAAGAAAACCTTCTTTATATATATACATACATAAAATAAATTCCTGGAGTGACTGATTTAAAATCCCACAGCTGATTTTGTTTCTCTTAATGACTTGCTTCTTGAAACTGATCATTGATGGAGGATCATAAACTCTGCAGAACCTGAAGCTGACAGGGAAATGACTGGGAGCCAAAAACCAACAAGGAAGCACAGAAAGTTAAAGTTTTTCACGAGACACAAATCAGCCACAGAGACTCACAGAATGCATTGGAACCATTCAATGCATTCTGTTCATTGAATAGTGGTTTGTTTAGAGCAAACACACCTGTTTGCTCTAAAATTTCTTATTGTTTTCCAGCAAGCATCGATTCTAAACAGGAACGTGTTCAGAGACGGAAAGACTCGAATTGGTGAGACGGATTTTACTGAAGTCCTTTCAGTTTATAGAAATGTTATAGAAAACTTTGGTCATTTAACATCTTTTTATTGGAAAAAACTGAGATTAATTTCAGAATTAATGATTAAAATGTTGTGAATCAGCTTACTGTTGAAATTCTACAGCTTTATGTTGTTAATAAAACATTCATTTGTTCATAAAGAAGGAATTAGGAATATCTTTTTCCATCTGCATGAGTAAACTTTTGAGTGCTGTTTTCCTATTGGTCAGATTTTGTCCTGGTGTGGGAGGAGCTTCGGGGTGTTAATGACAATGGCACAGGTAATGGCGCCACCCAGAGGAAGTGGAGGGAACAGTTTCTGAGCAAACTGAAAGAAGTAGGCCTGCTGCAGGAGCAGGTGAGCAAAACAAACACACCTGAGAGTGAAGTCAAACCCAAACAGAGCGACATGTGAGTGAAACGGCTGCCTCTGATTGGCTGTGATGAGGGGATGGAAGGCGTCCCACATCATGACGCCTCTACTGTCAAGCTGGACAGGTGCTCTGTGTCCTAACATGTCCAATTCAAGGTCATTCTATCCTGTTGTCCACAGAGGGAGGTCCGCAAGGCGAAGAAGAGGATCCACTTCATCCTCCTCAGCGCCCCCTGGAGTGTCCTCTGTTACTACGCCGAGGAGATCAATCTCAAAGTCCCGCTGGAGGTAAAACCTTCCCGTGCAGCTGTCACATCTCTAGTGGACATCCTCTCAGTTTGTCCTTTGTCCTCCTGCAGGTGGTCACCGTTCCAATCACTAACTGGTCCGAAAGCTTCCTGTCCAAGCTGTCCCTCCCTAACCCTCTGTCCCAGAACGTCCCCAACCCACCCCTGGAATACTACACCTGTCAGTTCAGGACCAACAAGCTGGAGAGGTCTGCTGTGTCTTTGTCCTCAGTCTCTGTCCTCAGTCTCTGTCCTTTGTCTGGGACCAGACTAGTTTCCGCTGCAGCATCACCTGTCCTCTATCTGCAGGTTCCTGGGAAGCAGTGACAAGGAGACGTTCTTTAAAACCACCCAGAGACACCAAGTGGTGAGTTCAGGCACCGTAGAACATCTAATTATTCTTCTGAGATGAGGACAAGAAGAAAATGAGTTCAAGACGAGTCTTGAGCCCTGCATCCCTGATAATCTGATGTACAACAAAACAACAAGTTGTTGCTGTCGGACAGAAGCTTTGTATCCCCAAAAATATAACTTATAAGGAAACAAATTAACTTGTTATATACTCAGTTATAATTTATCAGGGTCAAAAAATCTGAGTTTGGTGACAGTTATTTCCAGTCAAAGTATCTTAAGCTGTGTTTCTCATGGAACATTGCTCATTCCTCAGGGGCGTGTCCTGGTGTCCCTCATCTTTCTCTTTCAGTTTGAGTTTCAACCTGAAACGTTTCTCTGTGTCTCTGCAGCTGTATGAGATCCTGGCCAGAACTCCGTACGGTTGTGTGAACCGGGGCGAGGTGGGCATCGACCGGCTGATCAGTGAGGAAGTCTTCACAGCAGCGTACCCACTGCATGAGGTCTGAACCTGACATCCCTACAGTTTAAAATGGTTTACAGGAACTTTTACAATGTCAGCTCTGTTTGCAGGGGAACTACAAGATGCCGGACAACCCAGTGTCCCTCCAGTCTTTAGGACTGAGGCAGATCCTGCATGGGTACTGGTCCAAGTGGTCCTGCTGGAGACGCTACCAACCTTTGGGCCACATAAGGGCATACTTTGGGGAGAAGATAGCTCTCTACTTTGCATGGATTGGTAATTACAGTCATGATTGAAATGTCCTGATCCAGTCCAGACATGCCTCGTTTCATTGAGCGGTACGGCTTGGTGCACTATTCTGTTTGTTTCCATTGTAAAGCCGGCCCATTCCACCGACTCCTAGTGCACCGTTCCTGGGTCCCCCTCGGTTGTACGTCCATAGGACAACAATACGGTGCGGTTAGGATGGCGCCACACCACACAGTCCATTGATTGTGAGACAGAAAACACCACTGTTTGCGAGAAGTTTGACATTGCTCTCGTATGACGTAATGGTCCAACCGGTGGAGGAGTCGGCACACCAATCCGGGCCGAACTGCTCAGTGGAAACGAGGCGATCGTCTTTCCCTGTTTTCCATGCTATGATCCAGTTTTTCCCTTAATCCTTTAAAGTGGTCTAAATTTACCACTCACCAGTCTGACTGGAGGATATGAGATGTCTTTAAGATTTTCAGTGGACCAACAGCTTTCCCTAGGATGACGAGTTCCCATGGATGAGTACTGGAGTCCCTGGTGTGGCACTTTAAAAGATCTTAACATGTTTTCTTGTCAGAAGGCAGATTTAACACAGACTACATGACTGTAACTCTCCTCAGTGTTAAGTCAGTGGGTGTCTGCAGGTTTCTACACTGCCTGGCTGCTGCCTGCATCTCTGGTTGGGACTCTGATCTTCCTGTTGGGTTTTGCAGATTTGTTCTCTGACGTCCCAGCGTAAGAACACATTCCACCTTTATTGTTTAGACCAGTGGTCCCCAACCCCGGTCCGTGGACCAATTAGTACCGGGCCGCTCAAAAAATAATTAAATATTTCTGTTTTATGTATTATTTGAGTCTGGAGGATCTTTTA
>NW_015113635.1:105980-109493 GCF_001443285.1 Poecilia latipinna | reverse complement strand
ATCTGACGGTTCACCCCTCCCCAGGCCGCAGCAAAATTTGCAAGTCTTGACCGGTCCGCGGTAATAAAAAGGTTGGGGACCACTGGTTTAGACTTTATGCTTTTGTAACAGTCCCAGTTTCTGTGCTGCTTGACTTGTCTGTGGTGAAAATGATTCACCACCCAAACAAAAGCCTGGATAGTTTCTACAGAAGATGTTTTTTGCACCTGCAGGAAGGAGGTGTGTGAGAGCAAAGACACTTTCATCATGTGTCCTCTCTGCAACATCTGCTCCACCTGGAACTATTCCAGCATCTGCATCACCTATAAGGTACCTGTGAGCCACTTCATTCCTCTTTTCTCTGCCTAAACCAACTTAACCTAACTGAAGCATCCTCAGGTACAGAGGTTGTCTAATCTGAGTGTTTTGATTCCTTAGCGGTGCTTTTAATGTCTTTCAACAGTTTGCTTTAGGTCAGATGACTTGGGTCTTATGATTGGATTCAATATTTTTTACATATATTTTCTATTGGTCTTTGATATTCGAAATTCAACATTTTGGTATAAATAGGACGTTTTGACCTAACGGCCCTGCGTTGTCTTGTAGTTAGTACTCTGGAGAAATGGAGCTGTAAGACACCTAACGAGGGCCATTTGAACTCCCTACAGTCAGTTACACCTTGTTTCCAATGATGATGATCCCTCTTCCCTTTCTTTCATATCTGTGTGCTCCTGCCAGCTCAGGTTATAACAAGTAATAAATAAGCAGCACGGCTCTGCCTCAGCGTGTCCTTCGTGTCTCTGCAGGCGGGTCTCCTGTTTGATAACTGGGGGACAGTGTTTCTCAGCCTCTTCATGTCTTTGTGGGCCGTCACCTTCCTGGAGTACTGGAGGCGAACTTCTTCAACTCTTACCCACCGCTGGGGCTGCTCTGAGTTCGAGGACATTGAGGTTAGACGCCACGATGCCTCGCTCTAAAATGGTTCCACTTTCCAGAAGCTTCTGTAAGTCCTTTCCTTCCCCGAACAGGAGCGTCCGCGTCCAGAGTTCTCGGCCATGGCGCCGATGACCATGAGGAACACAATCACTGGGGCTGAGGAACCTTACTTTCCTGAGAATAAACGCTTGAACAGAACTGCCGCTGGATGCATGATCATCGTCATCATGGTAAACCTCCTGATCTTCCGCGTATTCCATCAGAAGTTAGAATAAGAGGTTGAACTTCAGTTTCCTGTGTGCAGATTTGTGTGGTCCCGATGTTCCTCATTGCCATTATTTTGTACCGTACCATCCTCAGAGTCGTCCTCTACAAGTCAACTACTACTGACAGCGCCTCTGTGAGTCTAACAGCCGGGGCGTTCCTTCCAGTGTTTTCAGAATCTGTACAGACAGTACAGATTTCTGAGTACGCTGCCCTGAGGGACACCATGCATTCCTGATGTTCTGCTCCTGAGCTTGAACTGGTTTCTGCTTTCAGGCTGGGACGATAGCCAGCATTTCAGCATCAGTGCTGAACCTGATCATTATCCTTACTTTGTCCAGAATTTACACCTCTCTGGCCGGCATCCTCACACGCTGGGGTGAGTCTCTGCTCTTGGTGCTGAAATCACTGAACGGTCCCTTCAGGCATTCACCATCCCAGTAGTGATAATAACAGAATCACACCTGGAGCAGAACAGACAGATCAACCAGGGGATACATAGCCTGACATCATCAGAGGCTCTCTTCCTCTTTTCGTATGCGGTTCGTTTTGTGTGGCATCAACCTTTTGGACCTCGGATCATTTCATGAGGCGTCCACCTGCCTGTTGGCTGGAATAGCGGTGCAGCGCCTCCTAGGAACTTTGATGGTCTGATTTTCGTTCAAGGTACTTTTGGTCTTTGTTGGTGATGACAACATTTGCGCCTCCTCTCCCAACTCACAGCTCTCATTGTAGCCAACCTTATAATTGGTTTTGAGTTGAGCTAGTGGTGTTAGCCTCTCTCTTTTTGGTGTTTTGCTTTAATTGTTGATGGGAGTGTTTTCCTCTCCCAGTTTTGGTTGTTTTTTTGTGCACTGTGTTGACTCTCCTTCAATGCTTGTAGTGGCAGTGTCATCATTCTGGTATTGGTGGCTGTATGGTGGGGGGAACTAATCTGGTTTCTCTGTTTCTGCTTGGTGCTCATAGGTTGCACCCACAGTCGGTTCCACAAGCACCAGTTTGAGATCTGCCCTGGTTCTGGAAGGTGTGTTTTACCCTCCATTAGAGGCAGGCAGACCTCAAGTGGAGAGCTACATGCTCTCTCTGTCAGCCCTTCATGTCTCAGATGGGTTTTGTTGGCTATGATGTCACCGTGTGGCCAAACACTGCATTTGTGCCTAAAGTGTTACCTCATTGTCACTGGAACCAGCCAATGAGATTGACACGATTTCAGCCGACATCAGGAGGAAGTTCTCAGGCTCAGAGGGACTCCTTGTGACATCACTGGTATTAGTCACCAGGGTTTTCAGCAACACCCTCTGGCGGTCAGTAGGGATGAAATAGAACAAAACTTATGTATGTAGCTATGGATCGATGAATCCCAGATGACCGTAGAGGTTCTCTGACACTCGCATTGGACGACAAGATTCTGTAAGAACAGAGCCTCGGATGATGTCAGGCTATCATATGGTTGATCAGCCAATATGTCACAGCTGTGACTCTGTATCTGGTGTTCATGTGGTGGAAACCTCTCCGTCTTCACCATCTTCATGCCTGTGTGCTTGTTGCTATTCAGAAATGCATCGCACTCAAACCAAATATGAAGACATGTTCATCCTCAAAGTCTTCATATTCCAGTTTGTGAACTTCTACTCAACTCCAGTCTACATCGCCTTCTTCAAAGGCAGGTGAGAGCTGCTCCAGCAAATCGCGACGGCCTCTAAGCTTCTTCAATGTAACATTTTTATCAAGTATTTGAGTGGTTCTGCTTATAATCATATGATTATAAGTCTTTGGACTTTCTCCAAAGACTTAGCCTGTGTTTGTCCTAACAAGCTTGTTTGTGGGTCTCTTCAGGTTCGTCGGTTACCCGGGAATGTACAACACTCTGTTTGGCCTTCGCAATGAAGAAGTGAGTTTGTTTTTGTTAATGTTTGAAAGAAAGACAAATATTTCCTTAATCAGAAAATAATTTTTCAAGGGGCTGCCTGCAAATGTCATGTTAGGGGTTGAATCTACCTCAACCCCAAACATCCTGAGGCTCTTCAGGGATGGCAGGCTAGACGGATCATAACTTCTTTCACAGGCGTGGACCAGGACGAAGTTCTGATCCACGCCTGGTGTCATCTGATTAGGAGACCTCCTGTGGAGGCTTAATTTGGAGGCTTTCCAGGCGCATCCCACTGGGTTCAGACTCTTGGGCTGATCCAGAACTTTCTGAAGGGCCTATGAATGCTTATGCCTTATTTCCAAAATAGCAAACCAGTGCGGTTTGGTATTTTATAGTCTGACGTGTTTATTAGAGCGTTTCAACCACCAGCTGGACTCTTACTGGGCATGTGGAGTTAAACCCAA
>NW_015113635.1:101310-102451 GCF_001443285.1 Poecilia latipinna | reverse complement strand
AAGATGATGTTCTTGTCTCTGTTCCAGTGTGGAGCCGGCGGGTGTCTTATTGACCTGGCTCAGGAGCTGCTGGTCATCATGGTGGGAAAACAGATGATCAACAACGTCCATGAATTCATCTCTCCGTAAACAACACACACAGACAACACACCATCTACCAAAATCTAATAATTCCTCTGCTGTTCACGGCTGGCAGGAGAATTTGAACTGGTATTCAGATTCAGAGTCCTTTCACATCCCAAAAACTTAGATCCAGGTTTAGCTTAGCAAGGCGCGCATGTCCACTCGCATTTCAGGTCTGGATTTATATCTTGTACTGTTTTGAGTTTCCGAAATGGCATTGATGATTCTGTTCTATCACAATATGTTTTGTTGTTATATAATTTAATTATTTTTAACTTATCATTTTTATTGATAATAATAATAAACACCAGTTACAATCCGCCGGTGCTGGTCCAGGTCATTCACTCAACTCGTGACTCCATGCTAATGCTAGTTCTGGTCAATGTAAAGTACAAGCTAGTTACTTAAAAAAGGACAAGTGAGATTTGCGCACCAAGCCAGCTTTAAATTTGGCGAGTGAGCCAGGAGCCGTGTTGTGTGAAGAATTAAATAGGACCGTAAAAAACAAATAAGGAAGAGGGTATAATAATTATAGCTAATTTCAGTGTCAGTACTATTTATTTGCTCATGCACTCATGACTCCATGCCATTCCTAGTTCTGGTCAATGTAAAGTACAAGCTAGTTACTTAAAAATAGGTCAGATTTGCGCACCAAGCCAGTGTTTTAATGTTTCAGCTTCTAAGACTATTTCAGTTCCAAGAATGGACAATTTTCAAGCCACACTTACTCCAGCAGTGGAGAAATTAGTTTGAACAGCATTGACTTGATAACTTTACAGAGACTTTATGTAAATCAAGTTCCAAGAGTCTGACAACAGCTTTCAGACTAGACTGCAAGACGCATGAAGCAGAATGCCTCTTGTTTTGGCAGGAAGGTTCAAGCGTGGTGGCAGAGAAACAAAATGCGAACTCCACAGATGGCAGGGACTCAGACGATGATGGACGTTTCTCCCTGGGAGGCAGATTACGAGCTGCTGGTCTGTGAGGGACTCTTCGGTGAATATCTGGAGATGGGTAA
>NW_015113635.1:92876-98139 GCF_001443285.1 Poecilia latipinna | reverse complement strand
GCGTGGTGGCAGAGAAACAAAATGCATCCTCTCCTGAAGGCAGGGGAGGGGACTCAGACGATGATGGACGTTTCTCCCTGGGAGGCAGATTACGAGCTGCTGGTCTGTGAGGGACTCTTCGGTGAATATCTGGAGATGGGTAACCAAAGCCTCTGTTTGCTCCAGAATCAAAGAGCCTCCATGACTGTGGGTTGTTTCTGAAATCTAGTGCTTCTCTTCTCAGTGCTTCAGTTTGGTTTCATCACCATCTTTGTGGCAGCGTGTCCTCTCGCTCCTCTCTTCGCTCTCATGAACAACTGGGTGGAAATCCGTTTGGACGCTCAGAAGTACGTGAAGGAATTTCGCCGCCCAGTGGTGGAGCGAGCTCAGGACATCGGCATCTGGTTTCACATCCTGCAGTTCATCTCACACATGGCCGTCATCAGCAACGTGAGTCTCCGGTCCTGATGAGGAGCAGCTTTCCTGAGAGATAGAAAATACTTTCCCAAAATCTGTTTCCAGGCTTTTCTCATTGCCTTCACCTCGTCCTTTGTGCCTCGGCTGTACTACCGTTACACCAGGGATAGCACCCTGCGCGGCTTCGTTAACTTCACCCTGGCAACAGCCCCGCTCAGCCACAACTCCACCTGCAAGTAATGGCCTCAATCTGCCTGTCCGGTACCATTGTCCTCCCAATGGCAGCAGGTTTGGACCTTAACATTGGTTTTGTGCAGGTATAGAGGTTTCAGGGATGATAACGGTGATTATCTGCCGGAGTACTTTCACCTCATTGCTATACGACTCAGCTTCGTCGTCGTCTTTGAGGTCAGTGTCTCTTACAGTTTCTAATAGAGCAAGGGTTTGACTTCAGTGTCCAACTTGAGGCGCTGACCGCCTTTTTGACATGTGAAACGTGTTTGGTCTGAATGCCATGCTAGTGTCATGGACTTTCACTGGAGAAGCTTTAGTTGAGTGAGAGCGCCATCAGAGGTGACTGAAAGAAGCCGCTGTTGTCTGACTGATGATGTGTGTTTCACCATCTTTGTACCTCAGCATGTGGTCTTCTTCATCGGCCGACTGATTGACCTGACGGTTTCTGACATCCCAGAGGAGGTGGAGATTAAGATAAAGAGGGAGTACTACATGGCTAAACAGGCGCTGGCTGAGAATAAGGTCCAACATTTAAATCCTTGAAGTTTAGTTTGAGCATCATTTCCTTTCAGTAGGCCATGTGTTTGGCAGGAATGGTCTTAGATACATTTTCTTGTGTACCTCCAGGCTTTGGGGAAAGCCATGATGCCGAATGATAAGGATGTTGAGTCAGGTCATCGTGGATCCAAAGGCCTACTATAATGCGATCACTGCGTTGCATTACCAACAATCTGAACACGACCCCAGAGAAAACGGTTCCAGCTGACCTGAAGCCTGGCTGCATCAGAACTGACCGGTTCATGTGGAGGTTTTACAACCTGCAGAGCTGGGCTCCTTCTGGATGTTTACTGGACTAATATAAAATAATTTAGCTTTCCAACTTGTCACAGAACAGTGTGCCGGTGAAGTGTCTTCCTACCTTTACCTTCTGAAACCAGAATCAAAGACCTGTGAGATTTCTGAGTAACTCTCCTCAGAACCTTGACCGACCCAGAGCTGAAAGCTTCTCAGGAACTTCCTCAAACAGAGGCTTGAAGTAGAACCACTGAAAATGAAAATGTCTTTTCTTCTGCTGCTGGAGGAAGCTAAAGCTTATTCCAAGCGGCTTATGATGTACAATAATATTTAGAACAAGTTACATCCAGCACAGGCATTCTGGATGTGGGAACTTAAATTAGGCTTAGCTTGGGCTATGAATGTTTGTGTTTTGGTCACTTGCAGTGATATAAATTAATCTGCTTCTGGAGCAGTAGGTTATTTCCATTTCTTCCGGCTGCTCAACTGTTGGTCAATTAATGTAGATTTTTTGAAGTATTTTAAGTTTAGCTCATTTCAAAGCAACACCAACTTGTCTTAGTGAGAAAAAGTAAATATTTACTGCAAATTTCTGAATGTTACATGTTTATTTTATAGGTCAGATTCGGTGTTTTATTTTTATTGTATTTTCGCTAATGCTTGATTAAAAATGAAATGTAATCGTTACATGTGAAATTATTCATTTTGTTGTTACAATAAAGAAACCATTGATTTGAAGGCTTGTTTCATTCAGGACATTTCAGTTCATGTGATTCACAATATGTCTGATTGGTTCATAATAATTTGAACATAAAGGTCTAGATTTACTGAGCCCACCTGAAGGGTCAGGGCCAACCACATCAGACAAGAACTGATTTCAGAAACATTAATGATCATCATGCAGTCCAGACAAAAACAGCTTGGTGTGAGACGCAGGTCAGCAAATGGAAGATCATAACCAAAGTGAGAGATGAAAAGTCAAGAGTTCAGAGGAAATGGAAACGTTGTAGAAAATCTTCAGAGTCCTGCCTTCTTTGACTCCTGAACTGGTAAAGAAGCTGCAGCAGATTGAAGAAAAAAGCCTCTGACCTCTGACCTGGAGGCTTTGAGCTGCAGAAACATGATTAATATTCAGTGGTAAGCTGCTGTTCTTCTGCGGCGCCAGCAGGTGGCAGCATGTTGCCTCATGTGACCGGTTCATTTTAGATGCTGGACTAAATATTTCACATTACTTTAATATGTATTATACAAAAAACAACTGCCATGATTTATAAAATAATTGTTTTAAATATGATGCTTATGGCATATTGTTTTTTTTTTATTATTGACACATTTTTCCTCTTTTTGTTAATTAAAACTACTCACTTCACGATCTGGTCTGAAAACTGTCAGATTTTCTTCTCTGACTCTTCTAATAAAAAATACCTTTTAAAAAGTGAAATCCGTTAATGGCGTACATGTGGGCGGGGTTAGTGTGAAGGGGGCGGAGCTTCGCGGTCTGGGTCAGCAGCTGCAGGTCCAGACAGCTGCAGAGGAGACCTGGACTGTCTGCAGGTGAGCAGCCTGAGGAAACGGATCCTTCATATCACTTTGACTCACTTTTAGTTTAAACAGAAAAATCATTTATCTTCTTAAAAGACAGCAAAACATTAAGTTGATTCAGGAAATTTTTTTTTCTTGTACATATTTATTCTTTTATAGTGATTAACAACTTATCTTAATCACTATATTTTTTCAGTGATCAAGCAGTGATACGAGTTGAGATTTAATTAATTTCTGGTTGTTTATTCAAGCCGTTCTTTTTTTGTTTTTAAACTGGAATTAAGGACAATAATTTGAATTTGTTGGATTCTCTCTGATCCTCACAGGATCAAAACTACAAGCGTTAATCGGTGGCTTCAATTTAAAATTAAATCTAAACAGCAACAGAACTTTTAGACGGTTTCTGAATTTAAAACCACGATCTGAGCAGTTTTTGAATAAAAACCTCTGCGTGTTTCTGCTGAAGAATCAACAGCTCCTGGAAAAACGACTCCAGCACTTTGAGCTGCGCTGAATTTACTGGGGAAAGCGGTGCAAGTGCTCATTTAAGCAGGTAAGACACCTGAACAACGCGACTCGGAGCGACCGCAGACCTGATGACGAGAGAAAGATGACAGGATGTGAGCTGTGAGCTACTGAGCGGGTTTGTGTTTCCACAGGAGGAGGAGGAGAAAGGTGGGCGAGGATGAAGAGCAGCGCGGAGAAGAGAGAGGACAGTAGTACCCTCATTGCCATGGAAACGACCTCTCAGATGAACTACGGCAGTATCACCAAGGTATCGGCTTTCCATTCACCACAGACGAGGAAATTCAAACATTCAGAAGCTGTAGTTCCTCACGGTGTCCTGCTCGAGTCCCTGCTTTTTAAGTTGGACGTTATTTTACCCTGAAAGCTGAACTTACAGGTTTTGACAGGCTAACATATCGGGGGCAGCTTCGTTCAGAAGGACGACGATTCATTCTCACTAAAACAGAAGAATAATTTGCCTTCGTGAAAATCTTTGCAGAACTTCTGGTTGCCTTAGTTTTGCTCCTGAGTCCTGGTCAGTGCTTATCTACTATCCTACCGAGATGCTAAATGTTCTGCCTGATTTGAAATTAAAGCTATTGCTGGAAGCTAATTCATAACCCAGTGTAATCTTATTTTTACACTGAAACCCTTGTGCTGTAGGGAAATCTAAACATTGCCCTTCAGACACAGGAAATGTTTAAATTGTGTTCAGCTTTCGGCAGGAAGTGAACCAGTAAATCTACTTACAAATGTGCTCATAAGTTTACATACCCTGGTAAATTTTTTTATTTTTTGACCATTTTTCAGCAAATAGGATCTAATAAAAACTTAATAGATAGTTCCTACAAATCTAAACCGGATGTGATCCACACCATCTTAGTAGGCAAGTAGGAGGGAAGAGTTCTCAAAAATTGTTCTCGAGTAATAGTTGTAATATACTTATGCTGTTAGATAGGGACGACGCTAGAGCTGGTTCAAACCTTGTGGCTTGTTTATTGTTGTCATAGCAACTCCATAGCAACTGTCATAACTGTTAGTTACGGTGCCTACCAAGATGGCTGTCAACTACAAAGTTGACGTTACATGAGAACTATGTATTGAAGAGGGCGTCGGTTTGCTGAATGTCCATCTCTACTACATTACAGCTCTTCTCACCAGCTTGTCCAGAAGCTCAAGTTCCTTGTCTGTGAGCTGCTTTTGTAGTTGTTTTGCTTTCCTCGAGACTCAGAAACCAGAAACGTCAGTGCAGGACTGGATGAAAGATACTAGGGTCTGTTGGGAGCCCAGTAACTCGCTCAGCTGTTCACACTCGTTTGTGTCAACATGAATGCACGTTCTGTGGCCAAAATCACCAGGGTATGTAAACTTTTGATCAGAGTCATTTAGGTAGTTTCTGTTGTCCTTACCATTCAAAAAGAGCAAACGCAGATGTTTGACAATAAATGGCTCGACCCAACCACTAAGTGAAAGGAACAGTTTTGGGTTGTCCTTTACATTCTCTTGAAAAATGGCCAAAAAAGTCAAAATTAGAGAAATTAGAGAACAGTGGGCTGTCTGTGTTCACCGGGGTTGGGATTCACAACCACCATGCACCTCCACCCAAGAGTAGCTATGACTGTTTTAAACCCCGTCTGTAAAATGTGCATATATTAAAGATGCTCAAGGAATTAAAGCACTTTGAACTGCCTTGTTGTTGAAAATGAAAATGTGCTATAGATAAAATATAATTGCCTATTTTAATATTCCAAAGACCAAGAACGGATATTCTGTCAACAGTGACCGTGTT
>NW_015113635.1:78556-88827 GCF_001443285.1 Poecilia latipinna | reverse complement strand
TTGGTTTTAGTTTTATGATTTAGTCAAAGCTTGGAATATGAAGAAAGTCTGAGATGTAAATATCTAAAATGCAAAGATCAAACAAATTTGAGCTCCGTACCTCCATTTCAGCCTTTGTGTCTGTTTTTTAAAGATTCATATGATTACAGCTCATGATTAAAAGCATGATGTGACCTCAGTAAAGCAGGGTTAGCATAGCTTAGCATTAAGCTTGGAACTGGAGGAAAACTGGTCACTCAGAGTGAAGCTCCGAGGCTTTCTCCTTACTGATGAGGAGCTGTGATTCAGCAAGGCTGCAGCAGGAAACAGGATGTCTGTGTGAGGAAATGAGATCTTTGTTTTCTTCATCAGTGACACGTCTGTCATCAGCATCATTACCAATGATAAAGACATAAAAATCAGAATTCATGAGAACAGACCAAAATATACCATGATGAAAAGGAATCAGATGAGATTTCTACATGTAGAAAGAGGGGGTTAATGGCGCAATCAGCGGCATGCGTCATGCTTATAATATTATCAGCTAATTATTAAGGAGGGACAGATAAAGCCTTGAAGGGGGCAGACCACTTTAGCAAGTTTTGAAGTTGACTGTTGCCTGCTTAAATCCAACTCTAGTTCATTTGCCTAGAAAGTCTTCTTCGGTTGGGGAGGTGTGAATGTGTTATCAAACTCTGAAACAGACCAAAAAAACGAACTCTGGTCTGCCTACAAACTTTGATCTGGGTTCGGCTGAAATGAACTCTGGTTCAGTTTGAATGCCAAGCGGACTGAAAACCGCTCCAAAAGTAGGAAGTGGCCTACACTGCAGGGCATTCTGGGTAAATACAACCAAAACTAACATGCTAGCTTAGTGCTAGCAGGAGAAACCACAGCTTGGCTGAGATTCAGCCAAGCTGTGGTTCTTGCTGCGGTGGTTCTTGGTGCAGCGCCCCCACAGGCCAGGAGGGGAACCGGTTGGTTTGACTCAGAACCACAGCAGCTGGAGGAGGAGCAGATGATGGAGTTCTGGTTCCAGTTGAACCGGACTGTCAGGTGGTTGTTACATTTAGCAGTCCCTCCAGTTTTTTGCGATCCTGTAATTATGGAAAATGTATGCAAAATCACTAGGGTTTTTTTTTCCCGTGTTTTTGCATGATTTTCATTTTATTTTACATTTTTCGCTAAAATTGTCAAAAATACTGGGTTTAAGAGACTTCTAACTCTCACCTCCAGGTGGCAGTATTTATTACTTCTACTACAATGCTGCCTCAGACTTACTTGATGTCAATGTATTGTCTGTGATCATTATGGCATGCAATAGAAAATCTAGTTTACAGAATATTCTTCTTGTTTTCCAGAAAGCAGCGACTCGGGACAGGAACGTGTTCAGTGATGGAAAGACTCGAATTGGTGAGATGGATTTTACTGAAACCCTTTACCAGAATTTATGTTAGGTATCATTTAACATCTTTTTACTGAAAAAAAACTGAGATTAATTTCAGTATTAATGATTAAAATGTTGTAAATCAGCTTACTGTTTAAATTCTACAGCTTTATGTTGTTAATAAAACATTCATTTGTTCATAAAGAAGGAATTAGGAATATCTTTTTCCATCTGCATGAGTAAACTTTTGAGTGCTGTTTTCCTATTGGTCAGATTTTGTCCTGGTGTGGGAGGAGCTTCGGGGTGTTAATGAGAATGGCACCACCCAGAGGAAGTGGAGGGAACAGTTTCTGAGGAGACTGAAACAAGTAGGCCTGCTGCAGGAGCAGGTGAGTGAAACAAACACACCTGAGAGTGAAGTCAAACCCAAACAGAGCGACATGTGAGTGAAACGGCTGCCTCTGATTGGCTGTGATGAGAAATGTGATGCCTCAATGTAAACAGTTCAAGGAACAGAAAAGTCATAAATGTTTGTAAAGAGAGGTATGCAGGTCCAAGCCCACATCATGAGTCCCCCACCACCGTGGCGGCGTTCTGTTTCCTGCTGTGCCAAACATTCACTTGTCCCTGTGTGTCCTGTAGAGTTTCTGTGGGGTTGGTGGGATCAGCATCACTCTGGTGGTTCTGTCCTGTTGTCCACAGAGGGTGGTCTCCCAGGTCAAGAAGAGGATCCACTTCATCCTCCTCAGCGCCCCCTGGCATCTCCTCTGCTACTACGCCGAGGAGATCAGTCTCAGAGCGCCCCTCCAGGTAAAACCCTCTCATGCAGCTGTCATACCTCTAGTGGACGTCCTCTCAGCGTGTCCTTTGTCCTCCTGCAGGTGGTCAACATTCCACTCACTAACTGGTCTGAAAGCTTCCTGTCCAAGCTGTCCCTGCCCAGTCCTCTGTCCCAGAACGTCCCCAACCCACCGCTGGAATACTACACCTGTCAGTTCAGGAACAACAAGCTGGAGAGGTCTGCTGTGTCTCCGTCCTCAGTCTCTGTCCTCAGTTTGGGACCAGACTAGTTCCTGCTGCAGCATCACCTGTCCTCTATCTGCAGGTTCCTGGGAAGTGACAACAAAGAGACGTTCTTTAAGACCACCCAGAGGCACATAGTGGTGAGTTCAGGAACTATTTGTTTCGTGGGAAAAAAATTATCTTCTCTTACTCAGATTTGAAAAATATAGCATTCCACCAAATTACCTTTAACACCTTCTCTAAGAAAGTGAGCAAAATGTTGTGTTTTGTATCATCATATGCAGATGATATTGAACTGAGCCTGAAGTTACTAGCAGATTACCTTACTGTCTCATTCAGACGGTATTTCAGATCAAACCATCACAGAATAAGTTAAATTCAAGCTGAAGCAGCATTGAATGCTCCTCGCCGCTCTGCGCCTTTCCGGCCTAATGGCGTCCATGTGAGCTCCGGCACCACCAACTCGTCGCTGTTATCAACGCTCTCATGCCATTCCCACACTTTTTTACTAGGCGACGCAATTACTACATTTTCAAAATAGCCTTCAATTCAGTTCAGTACGAGTCCAGCAGCAAGCCTTTAAAGACAGGCTGAAAACTAACTTTCCACACACGATAGTTATTGTCACTTCCCTTGTGGTGATGTATAAATGGTGAGGACTTCCTGTAGTTTTTTGAGCATGTGGTCATCATGGTTTAGTGCAGTGGTTCCCAAACTTTTTCTTCTGCGCCCCCCCTATGGATTACAAATGGCTGTCTGGTTGAAACGACGCGTGTGACGGGGGCCGGGGGAATAGCTGAAAATAGACACCAACATCGGTAGCCTACAAGGTACTTGTTAAGCTTGTTAAGCTGAAGGTTCTGTATTGATATTAGCTAGTCATCTTTTAACTAACATTACCTGCATCCAGCAGCTTTACTCAACTCAGTCGGTTAGTTTGGAGGGAAAAACTGTGAAAAGTTCTTTGCGTTTTGCTGGTTTGCTGCCGTGATTCTAACACACCTGTAGCTCCGCCCAGCAGCAGCAGGTCTCCTTCACAGGTGGAAACCCAGCGCGAGCCGTAGCGCTCATGTTGCGTTTAAAGGCGGCTCGGAAAAACAGGTTACAGCATGTTAACAACGGATAAAACAGTTTTAACTGCTGATAAAAGTGACAGAGGACACAAATATGGGAAGTGTGGAAGACCCTACTGTATCAAATTGACATAGGAATAACAGAGAGTTGGCCATTATAAGGTAAAAACCCAGCCATTCTAAGGTAAAAACCCAGTGCATACAGTGTTCATGTTTTGTTTTGTTTTCATCCAGACGGCTTCCCGCGCCCCCCCTGCAATGACACGGTGCCCCCCCCTAAGGGGCGAGCCCCACAGTTTGGGAACCTCTGGTTTAGTGGATACAGATTCAATCTTTTGAGATAGTACAGTTCGTCCTATCTCACCGTAGGGGGCGCTGTTGAGCTGCTTGGCCACGACCACTTTTGATTCTATAAAACTCCAATCAAGCAGAGGACAATTTTGGGCAAAGTTTGGTGAATTTTCAGCCAAAGCCCCAAGAAAAATATGAAATCCTACAATAACAATACGCCTGTAGACATTTTAAAAAATAATTTATTTTTACAGATAAAAACAGTTCCAGCTGCAGCAGCCAGTTCAGATCCCACTCAGACTTCCAGCAGAGCTCCAGTGAACTGGACTCTGTGAACTGGTTCCAGTCCCATCATCAGGTCCCAAGTTGCTCCTCATCCCTCCTCAGATCCAGGATGTATCTGTCAGCGGACGGATGCTGCAGAGAGCAACGCCTCCTTCTGCAAACACTCCCAGTCAAACACAAACAGAGCTGGAAATGCTGCAGGAAACCAGTCCCAGAAATTAAACCATCAACCCCAAACAAGCATGAATCCAGAGCAGAGAGCTGAAAATAGGCATAATGTTGCTGCTGTACATAAAATCTGAGGTTTTTTTTCTGTCTGGCTCTTTATAAGTTGCTTTGTTTGCAAGAAACTAATTTTAGAGTATAAAGTGATAATTAAAGGGTGCAGTACTTCCTCTGACCTGTAGGGGGCTGTATTTGACAAAAGAAGCTAAAAACACAGATGTTAGATTATGATTTTTTTTTTTTTTGCATTTAACATTTAACTGTATATTCTTAAAGTTGGAATATTGTTGTCATTTAGAAAAATTACTTAAATATGTGTATGTTACTTTTTAATAATTAAGACATTAAGGATATAAGAAGAATTTTCCCTCTCAAATGTCCTTAAACTCCTAAAAATTTTGAATTTTCATTGACAATTAATGTTTTAAATTAATTATATAATATTCTAATAATATATTTTATTTAAAAAGAAATCAGTTTGTCATGTTTTCAATATGAAAACAACATGGATGAGACTGAAACTCTGCATCTAAATCAGCAGCAAAAACATGCAGAAAACAAACTGGTGGCCTGTCCAGACCACCTGTCCAGACCACCTGTCCGGGTGACCCCGCCTCTTGCACGAAACGTTGCTGGAGGAACCAGCAGCCCTCCTGATCCCACTTGGGTCAGTTAGAAAATGGATGGATGCCAGGAAATTAAATAATTAAAAATATTTTCAGTTAGCTGTGTTTTGTTTAATAAATCGAAGTAAATATCTTAAGCTGTGTTTCTCATGGAACATTGCTCATTCCTCAGGGGCGTGTCCTGGTGTCCCTCATCTTTCTCTTTCAGTTTGAGTTTCAACCTGAAACGTTTCTCTGTGTCTCTGCAGCTGTATGAGATCCTGGCCAGAACTCCGTACGGTTGTGTGAACCGGGGCGAGGTGGGCATCGACCGGCTGATCAGTGAGGAAGTCTTCACAGCAGCGTACCCACTGCATGAGGTCTGAACCTGACATCCCTACAGTTTAAAATGGTTTACAGGAACTTTTACAATGTCAGCTCTGTTTGCAGGGGAACTACAAGATGCCGGACAACCCAGTGTCCCTCCAGTCTTTAGGACTGAGGCAGATCCTGCATGGGTACTGGTCCAAGTGGTCCTGCTGGAGACGCTACCAACCTCTGGACCACATAAGGGAGTACTTTGGGGAGAAGATAGCTCTCTACTTTGCATGGATCGGTAATTCATGTCTTGTTTAAAATGATCCAGTCCAGATTGTCTTTCCCCGTTTTCCTTGCTGTGATCCAGACTTTCCTGTGATCCTCTAAATGAACAGTTCTCTGGTCTTTCTGGCAGACTTGATGGGTCTTAGAGATTTTCAGTGGATTTTAGCAGCTTTCTGTAGGATGAGGAGTTCCTCAGGGATGTGTACAGGAGTCCCTAATGTGGCTTGTGTGCAGTGTGGCTCACAGTAATCTATTAGCTTTAAATGGAAAACAAAACAGCACCACTTTAAAAGATCTTAACATGTTTTCTCGTCAGAAGGCAGATTTAACACAGACTACATGACTGTAACTCTCCTCAGTGTTAAGTCAGTGGGTGTCTGCAGGTTTCTACACTGCCTGGCTGCTGCCTGCATCTCTGGTTGGGACTCTGATCTTCCTGTTGGGTTTTGTGCTTGTGTCCTCCGACGTCCCAGCGTAAGAACACATTCTACTTTTATTGTTTAGGCTTCATGTTTTTGTAACAATCCCAGCTGCAGTGGTGAAAATGATTCACCACCCAAACAAAAGCCTGGATAGTTTGCTCAGAAGATGTTCTTTGTACCTGCAGGAAGGAGGTGTGTGAGAGCGAAGACACTTTCATCATGTGTCCTCTCTGCAACATCTGCTCCACCTGGAACTATTCCAGCATCTGCTTCACCTACAAGGTACCTGTGAGCCATCTTGCTTTCCTTGAACCAGCCTCAGTCGGTCCAAGCTGGGCTAAACAGCGAAGGGGTCAGTTATTGTCAGAACTAAAAGTTTTCATTTCTTAGCAGCGTTTTAATGACTTTCAACCAGCTGTCTGCTGCTGTTCAGGGTTGGGTTTTCAACCTCCTCCTGGGTTTCCTTAGACACAAAAAACTTTTTAAACTAAATTGAATAATAAACTTAATGAACTGTTTGATAACTAGGATCAACTGAAATTGTTTATTGGATTGAATTTACCTTTTTTTGTCAAGCGCATCGAGATGACACGTGTTGTGAAGAGGAACTACATAAAGTAACTGACCTGTTGAACTGGAGGCAGTTCAATAATAAAGTTTGTCTCTTTATTTAGGTGTGGCGGCCACACAATCATTCTCAGGGCGGTAACTTTTGACACGCCTGATTTAATGTTTCTAACTCAGCGTTGTGTTTATGTTTTATCCTGACTCTGTCATTTCCCAGCGTTTCCAATGTTTTCGGCTCTGCCTCAGCGTGTCCTTCGTGTCTCTGCAGGCGGGTCTCCTGTTTGACAACGGGGGGACAGTGTTTCTCAGCATCTTCATGTCTTTGTGGGCCGTCACCTTCCTGGAGTACTGGAAGAGAACTTGTTCGTATCTTTCCCACCGCTGGGACTGCACTGACTTGGAGGACATTGAGGTTAGACGCCACGATGCCTCGCTCTAAAATGGTTCCACTTTCCAGAAGCTTCTGTAAGTCCTTTCCTTCCCCGAACAGGAGCGTCCGCGTCCAGAGTTCTCGGCCATGGCGCCGATGACCATGAGGAACCCGGTCACCGGGGCTGAGGAACCTTACTTTCCTGAGAATAAACGCTTGAACAGAACTGCCACTGGATGCATGGTCATCGTCATCATGGTAAACCTCCTGATCTTCCGCGTATTCCATCAGAAGTTAGAATAAGAGGTTGAACTTCAGTTTCCTGTGTGCAGATTTGTGTGGTCCCGATGTTCCTCATTGCCATTATTTTGTACCGTACCATCCTCAGAGTCGTCCTCTACAAGTCAACTACTACTGACAGCGCCTCTGTGAGTCTAACAGCCGGGGCGTTCCTTCCAGTGTTTTCAGAATCTGTACAGACAGTACAGATTTCTGAGTACGCTGCCCTGAGGGACACCATGCATTCCTGATGTTCTGCTCCTGAGCTTGAACTGGTTTCTGCTTTCAGGCTGGGACGATAGCCAGCATTTCAGCATCAGTGCTGAACCTGATCATTATCCTTACTTTGTCCAGAATTTACACCTCTCTGGCCGGCATCCTCACACGCTGGGGTGAGTCTCTGCTCTTGGTGCTGAAATCACTGAACGGTCCCTTCAGGCATTCACCATCCCAGTAGTGATAATAACAGAATCACACCTGGAGCAGAACAGACAGATCAACCAGGGGATACATAGCCTGACATCATCAGAGGCTCTCTTCCTCTTTTCGTATGCGGTTCGTTTTGTGTGGCATCAACCTTTTGGACCTCGGATCATTTCATGAGGCGTCCACCTGCCTGTTGGCTGGAATAGCGGTGCAGCGCCTCCTAGGAACTTTGATGGTCTGATTTTCGTTCAAGGTACTTTTGGTCTTTGTTGGTGATGACAACATTTGCGCCTCCTCTCCCAACTCACAGCTCTCATTGTAGCCAACCTTATAATTGGTTTTGAGTTGAGCTAGTGGTGTTAGCCTCTCTCTTTTTGGTGTTTTGCTTTAATTGTTGATGGGAGTGTTTTCCTCTCCCAGTTTTGGTTGTTTTTTTGTGCACTGTGTTGACTCTCCTTCAATGCTTGTAGTGGCAGTGTCATCATTCTGGTATTGGTGGCTGTATGGTGGGGGGAACTAATCTGGTTTCTCTGTTTCTGCTTGGTGCTCATAGGTTGCACCCACAGTCGGTTCCACAAGCACCAGTTTGAGATCTGCCCTGGTTCTGGAAGGTGTGTTTTACCCTCCATTAGAGGCAGGCAGACCTCAAGTGGAGAGCTACATGCTCTCTCTGTCAGCCCTTCATGTCTCAGATGGGTTTTGTTGGCTATGATGTCACCGTGTGGCCAAACACTGCATTTGTGCCTAAAGTGTTACCTCATTGTCACTGGAACCAGCCAATGAGATTGACACGATTTCAGCCGACATCAGGAGGAAGTTCTCAGGCTCAGAGGGACTCCTTGTGACATCACTGGTATTAGTCACCAGGGTTTTCAGCAACACCCTCTGGCGGTCAGTAGGGATGAAATAGAACAAAACTTATGTATGTAGCTATGGATCGATGAATCCCAGATGACCGTAGAGGTTCTCTGACACTCGCATTGGACGACAAGATTCTGTAAGAACAGAGCCTCGGATGATGTCAGGCTATCATATGGTTGATCAGCCAATATGTCACAGCTGTGACTCTGTATCTGGTGTTCATGTGGTGGAAACCTCTCCGTCTTCACCATCTTCATGCCTGTGTGCTTGTTGCTATTCAGAAATGCATCGCACTCAAACCAAATATGAAGACATGTTCATCCTCAAAGTCTTCATATTCCAGTTTGTGAACTTCTACTCAACTCCAGTCTACATCGCCTTCTTCAAAGGCAGGTGAGAGCTGCTCCAGCAAATCGCGACGGCCTCTAAGCTTCTTCAATGTAACATTTTTATCAAGTATTTGAGTGGTTCTGCTTATAATCATATGATTATAAGTCTTTGGACTTTCTCCAAAGACTTAGCCTGTGTTTGTCCTAACAAGCTTGTTTGTGGGTCTCTTCAGGTTCGTCGGTTACCCGGGAATGTACAACACTCTGTTTGGCATTCGCAATGAAGCTGTGAGTTTGTTTTTGTTCATGTCTGAAAGAAAAACAAATGTTTCCTTAATCAGAAAATTATTTTTCAAGGGGCTGCCTGATATAGAGAAAGTCTTCCAGCATCCTGAGGTTCTTGAGGATAGATGGATCAGAACTTCATTCACAGGTGTTCATCTGATCTGAGACCTCCTGTAGAGGTTTAACTTGGAGGCTCTCCAGGCGCATCCCACTGGGTTCAGACTCTCAGGCTGATCCAGAACTTTCTGAAGGGCCTATGAATGCTTATGCCTTATTTCCACTGACGTTACAGCATGGGTCAATGCAGTTTGCTATTTTATGCTCCAGCCCGTTTAGAAAAGCATTTCCAGAATCAGTTGGACGCTTACTGGGCATGTGGGGTTAAACCCAAATCCATAAAGTTGCATCATACGAGTGCGATGATGGATGTGATGTTTGACGTCTTTCTGTCCCCCAATCAATAGACGGTGTTGTGTTGTGTGACGCCAGTAGATCCTCAAAACTGGACCGTACCATTGTCCTTAGGACCTAAACCAGAAATGGGTCAGGAGTATTGCAGCATGGGCCAATGGAAACAGAGCCGTACCGCTCAGGAGATCCTCCGACTGAGCTTGAGAGTGTTGTTGGAGAAAAGCTCCATTCACACTGCAGCAGGAAGTGACCCAATTTCTATTTTTGTTTTTTTTGCCTTAATGCGACCTGTATCTGACCTTTTTATGAGATCCGATACATATCCAGTCTTTTCAAATGTGACCTGAATCCTAACGGCCAGGTCCCGAACGTCAATGATTCTCCATAAACGTCACTATTCTGTGTCCTGATAAGCAAGCGGGAAGAAAAACAACCATGGTGGACAATAATGAGGGTTAAGTTGTTAATGTGCTGCTCCGTTGGACAACAACTTCAAAATTCATAAGATATGCTCCGCCGTTAGCCTCCATGTTTACTTGCACAGTTCCTGACCACTACTTTTTTATGGCAAAACACTCTGTCTGATGTTATTGCGCCCTCTACTGTGCATGTGAGACACTTTCAGATCTGCAGTGTGAATGTAGCCTAAGTGAAGTCTGGGTTTGCCTCCTGGACATTTCAACCTGCTGATCTTGCACCATAACTCATAGCTCCAACAGTTAGATTTTTTCCAGAGGCAGTTAATATAAATGAAGAAGATGATGTTCTTGTCTCTGTTCCAGTGTGGAGCCGGCGGGTGTCTTATTGACCTGGCTCAGGAGCTGCTAGTCATCATGGTGGGAAAACAGAT
>NW_015113635.1:74310-75816 GCF_001443285.1 Poecilia latipinna | reverse complement strand
AAGATGATGTTCTTGTCTCTGTTCCAGTGTGGAGCCGGCGGGTGTCTTATTGACCTGGCTCAGGAGCTGCTAGTCATCATGGTGGGAAAACAGATCATCAACAACATCGAGGAGTTCATCTCCCCGTAAATGACACACACAGCCACACAAACAACACACCATCAATAAAAATGTAATAAGTCCTCTGCTGGTCATAACTGACAGAGGAATTTAAACAAGCATTCCAAGTCCTGGTAGATCCCAAAAAATATAAAATATAAATTCAGCAGTGCCACAGAGGAGCTAAGCCAAACCTGTGGCACCTAAAACAGCTTGTAAGTGAGAAGTGAGGTTAAAGCTTTTTGTGCAGTGAGAAATACTGGTGCCAAAATTAAAACCAGTTTAAAAATAGTAGAGTAACTCCAGACGAAGAACAAATTCAGCTTGAGGTATTGTCTTGATGTGGTGACATCTTTTATCTTCCTCTGGCAGGCGGGCTTAAGCCCAGATGCCTAACTGGGTGTTATGATAAATGTGGCACATTGATACTTCTCTTGATTGTTGCTAGCAGTGACATTTTTCTTTCTCCCAGTCAGTGCACTTTGTTGTGTGGCCCTAACTGTACCATCGTCCTCTGGACCTTCAGCTGAAGGGGCCCAGGAGTGGTGCAGTACGGGTCCTTTGAGTGGGCCAGTTTTAACATAGAAACAGGCGAAACAGCATTGCAAACTACACTGACCCACTCATTGGAAACGAGGCACAAGATACATGATGGAACATCATCTGCAGAATAATGACGAGGAAAACTGAGGGAAACATTATCCATTGCTAAGGAGGCCAAGTGCTGCACATTGGGGAACATCTTAATGAAATTTTAAAAGTTCAGAGCTTTTCTTTTCTGACAGAAACTCAGCAACCCAGAACTAGCATCCACCTGCATCAATGAGGCTGAACAGCAGATGCAGACACAGAGGTCCCTCAGTGGGCAGGATTACGAACTTGGATCTGATTTGGGCAGGCATTGCCTCGCCTGCTGGTGGGCCGGAGGGGCCGGAGGTGCCACATAGCAAACTGTGGCTACAATGCAGTAGCTTATCACAATCAGCTTGTGAATGACTGAATATACTGTGAAGCTTCAAGCTCCTCTGGATTTGATAAAGCACAATACAAGTAAAAGAGATGAACTAATATTACCCTTTTTGGAAATTTTTTAAGCCCTACTTACTCCAATAGAGGAGAAATTTGAAGAGTATTGATTTGATAACTTTACAAAGGCTTTATGTAAATCATGTTTCAAAAGAGTTTCTTAAGTCTGACAACAGCTTTCAGACTAGACTGCAAGACGCATGAAGCAGAAGGCTCTTGTTCTGGCAGGAAGGTTAAGGCGTGGTGGCAGAGAAACAAAATGCATCCTCTCCTGAAGGCAGGGGAGGGGACTCAGACGATGATGGACGTTTCTCCCTGGGAGGCAGATTACGAGCTGCTGGTCTGTGAGGGACTCTTCGGTGAATATCTGGAGATGGGTAA
>NW_015113635.1:66115-71138 GCF_001443285.1 Poecilia latipinna | reverse complement strand
AGTTTCTTAAGTCTGACAACAGCTTTCAGACTAGACTGCAAGACGCATGAAGCAGAAGGCTCTTGTTCTGGCAGGAAGGTTAAGGCGTGGTGGCAGAGAAACAAAATGCGAACTCCACAGATGGCAGGGACTCAGACGATGATGGACGTTTCTCCCTGGGAGGCAGATTACGAGCTGCTGGTCTGTGAGGGACTCTTCGGTGAATATCTGGAGATGGGTAACCAAAGCCTCTGTTTGCTCCAGAATCAAAGAGCCTCCATGACTGTGGGTTGTTTCTGAAATCTAGTGCTTCTCTTCTCAGTGCTTCAGTTTGGTTTCATCACCATCTTTGTGGCAGCGTGTCCTCTCGCTCCTCTCTTCGCTCTCATGAACAACTGGGTGGAAATCCGTTTGGACGCTCAGAAGTACGTGAAGGAATTTCGCCGCCCAGTGGTGGAGCGAGCTCAGGACATCGGCATCTGGTTTCACATCCTGCAGTTCATCTCACACATGGCCGTCATCAGCAACGTGAGTCTCCGGTCCTGATGAGGAGCAGCTTTCCTGAGAGATAGAAAATACTTTCCCAAAATCTGTTTCCAGGCTTTTCTCATTGCCTTCACCTCGTCCTTTGTGCCTCGGCTGTACTACCGTTACACCAGGGATAGCACCCTGCGCGGCTTCGTTAACTTCACCCTGGCAACAGCCCCACAGAGCTACATGCAGCAGCACCACAACATCTCTTGCAGGTAATGGCATGAGGTTCATGTTGAGAGAAAAACAATGGTCCATGACATTTACCTCATCCATCCATCCAACACTGTTTTCCTCCCAATGATTGCAGGTTTCAGTCTTGATGTCGGTTTTTATTGTCTTCTGCAGGTATCGAGGTATGAGGGACGAGAAAGGTGAATACCTGCCGGAGTTCTACGAACTCCTCGTTATACGACTTAGCTTTGTCATCATCTTTGAGGTCAGTGTTTCTCACAAGCTATACATTTCATGGACCTTCATTGTGAAGCTTTGAGCAGAGAGAGACATCCGTGAGATGTGAGTGAAAGAAGATGTTGCATGTCTGGGTTTGATGTTGTGTGTTTCACCATCTTTGTACCTCAGCATGTGGTCTTTTTCATCCACCGACTAATCGACTTGATAGTTCCTGACATCCCTGAAGACGTGGAGCTTAAGATGAAGAGGGAGCACTACATGGCTAAACAGGCGCTGGCTGAGAATAAGGTCCAACATTTATCATTTGAGCTTTATTTCCTTTAAGTTAGACTGTGTGTTTGGTAGGAGTATGTTTAGACACTGTTTGTTGTGTGCCTCCAGGCTTTGGGGAAAACCTCTATTCCAAATGATAAGGAAATCATGTCAGGTGACATGTATCGTCGTGGATCCAGAGCCGTAATTCTATTGAATGACCGCCGACCACCAAATCTGAAGAAGGTCCCAAAAAATTAGACCTGAAGCCCGACTGCATCAGAACTGAAGGCTATGAGACCGGTTCAAGTGGAGGTTTTAAAATCTCCAGATTGAGGTTTTCTTCATGGATCTTCTGGATGTTTACTGGATTAAATAAAATAATCCAGCTTTCCAACTTGTCATAGCACAGTGTGCCGGTGGAGAAGTTGTATCTTCTACCTTTACCTTCTGAAACCGGAATCAAAGACCTGTGAGATTTCTGAGTAACTCTCCTCAGAACCTTGAACTTCCTCAAACAGAGACTTGAAGTAGAATCACTGAAAATGAAAATGATCCAAGTCGCTGCTGTTAGAGAGAACTAATGCCTGTTCCTTAACTAGCTTTCGTTGAGTAATTAAGCAAATGTTTGTGATATTTTATAATATTTTGAAAATAATTTTGGAGATGCTTCTGTTATTGCATTAAAGTACTGATATTGACATTGTGTTTCTCATATTTTCTTCTCATTTTGCAGTTATAGGGTCATTGACCTATAAATAAAAATTCTAGAGTCAATGAAAGTCTTTGGATAGTGATCCTGTAGTCCAGCTGATGCTCTGGAAGTTGGTATATTACTGGACAGGACTTTGCATATTAGTAATGGCGCCTGAAGACGATCCTCAGGCGCCATTACTAGGCATTGAGTAATGTCCACAAAGCAATACTTCAATGCAGTATAAGTAGGATTCTGTCACAAAAATTGATGTAGCGCCTTAAATTCTTATCTGATTTCTATAAAATGTGGCTTAAATTAAAGCTGAGAACATTTCCAATTTTTTGATAAAAAATATATTTTCTACCTCTATATAAATCGATAAACAGTTTGGTTTATGTTAGTTCTGTCAAAATGCAAGAGAGGACTAAGCATATTTCTCTTTTGTATTGATCAACAAATTGTAGAAGTCATACTTGGGCTCCTATGCTTTATGAAATATTTCAACCAATTTATAATTGAATATTGTCACATTCTACAAATAAAGCTTGTTTTATTCAGGACATTTCAGTTCATGTGATTTACAATATGTCTGATAGGTTCATAACAACTTACACATAAAAGTAAAGATTTACTGAGCCCACCTGAAGGGTAAGGATCTACTACATCAGACAAGAACTGTGTGTGTTTGTAATTTAGTACTTCAGTAGTTTAGAAAGTATTGAATTCATTGTTTAATTTTATTATTTCATGTAATTTCATTTGTTTAATTCAATCCACATTAGTTCAGCGTCATTTACTGAATTGTAAGGACACTTACTATACTATTTTGGTTTGGTTTATTTGTTGTTTCCGGTCAGGCGCTGAGCGGGCAGCTGAACCCGCTCGGCTGTGACGTGTAGGACCTTCCTCTCCGACACAGCAGCAGCAATGGCGGACTATGATGATAGGGCCTATGGCAGCTTCGGCGGCGGCAGAGGGTGAGTCCACGTTCCGAAACCCTAACGTACAGCCGGACCGGACCAGCTTTTTCTGAATCCCGGTTCCAGACCCCAACCACACACGCTGACTGGACCGGTTCTGATAACTATCGGCTCGGAGCTCTTTGAGCCTTTGCGCTCTGTGAGCAGGCCGCGCTGGGGTGTGGGGAGGCCGGTGAGGGCGGCCGGGAAACACCGGGGATCCTGGAGCTAACCGCTTCAAAGAATGCAGTGATGTGGCGCATCTGTCACCGACCAGAACAGCATGGTTCTGATCGGTGTTTGTAACAATGATCGGGTTCCGGTGCCGGGCGGCACCAGAGGCGCGGCAGGTGGAGGCTGAGGTGGAGCCGGGTTGCTGCTGCAGGCTTGCCCGCATGGCTGCATCATGTGTCCGCAGAGGCATCCACAGGTCCCACAGTGAGCCCGAGGATCGATCGCTGCGATCAGATACCGACACCGGGCGGTTCTTGTGGTCCTGGTCGGTGAGGCTGCTGGTTTCTGACTGTTTCAATGGTTTTATCTGGAAACCAGTTGGTTTTCTAAAGCATGTCTGCATCTTTCATTGGACGGCTCGATGCGTCTGTAGGTTCCCATTCACTCAGATTATTCATTCAAATGCCCGGTTCAGTTACATTTTGAGTCCTGAAATAGATATTTTAATACAAAATAAACAAAAATGTACGTTTTTCAATATAAATAGGTGAATTTCACAGCCCCCCAAATCCTTTGATTTATTTGTATTGTTTCCCATTAGTGGCACTTTTACATAAGCACAAAGTTTGGAAGTTTGTGCCTACGTTTTTTATTACAGTTTGCTGGAATAAAGAATAGAAGTAGAGAAGTGCATCACTATTTAAATATGTGACATTTACAGGAAAATACCAGAAAATATTCTCATTCACCTACAAAACATGAACAATAAACGTATAAATCCTTAAATCTGCCAGTTATGGAAAACTCAGCAGGAAATGTAACCTGGCAACTGTCACTGGACAGTTGATCACATGATCAATACTAGATTTATCTGTGGTGATTGGTTAGATGGATTTGTGATGAAGATGTGATGCAAGAAGAGTTTTCAGGAGTGAAGTAACCTCAGGACATCGGATCATATTTTAAATCTTGCAGCTCTTTGGTTGGACGTGGATGCTGTGGGATCTCCAGCAGCAGTCAGTTTTGCTGTAAACCTGAATATGCCTCTGATTGACGACTACTAATTTGGTTTTGCCGCTCGTCTTTAAATCTCTGCCTGGCCGCATGGTTACAAACAGGCGGAGAGACGCCGGAGTGGGGGATACGATGAATGAAGGAGACAGTTTGAACTTCCTCCTTCGGTCTGCATCCATGAAGCCTCCTTTCCTTCTCTGGGATTTTGGGTCGTAGTTTGGGTATTGTTTCAGCTTTTGAGATGCCAGTCTGCTGCTCTGTTGTAAAAATACCTGGTTGCCATGGCTACACATCATAACAGCTGCCTTAAAGTTAAGAAGTTGGAGCAAAAGCATTTTGGAGGGAACCTTTGGGTCGGCCATGTTTGTCTTTAAACTGGTTTCATGCAGAAACCAGTGGAAACGCCTCCAGTGCTCTAAGCTCTACTGGTGACTAGAAGCTCAGAGTTTTGTGTCAGAACTTTATAATTATTATTATCTTTATAACCAAAGGACCAAACGCGTTCCACCTACAGTTTGTTTATAGTCCACAAATGAAATGGAACCAAAACTTTTGATTTTCGTAGGAGAACCAGACTGCAGCTCCAGAACAGATGGTTCATTTTAATATTTGTTCCTGTTTTTCCTCAAACAATATTTATTAATCTGTGAATGACTGTTGTTTCAGTGCATTATAATTATTATTTATATAATAAAAACTGCTGGGGATCCATGATATCTTCATCGCTCCGATGTATGAAACTGGTTAGCAACTGAAGTTTGTCTCCATCTTGCTGCTGTTTGTGTTTCTGGATGGTGGTATTTGTTTGGTCATGTGACACTGATGCAGCAAAGGATTATGGGATGTTTAACGGAAGTAGAAAAGCAAAGTGAGAGGTTCTGGTTGGTTTTCATGGTGACAAAAGGTTTGGGAAATACATATAAAACATTTAATATTCATCGACTGTTTATTACCCCAAATTTTCATATGAGTGAGTTCTTAAAATCTATGATGTGTCTAGATT
>NW_015113635.1:37092-62651 GCF_001443285.1 Poecilia latipinna | reverse complement strand
AAATGTGTTTTTATTCCTTTATTTTTATTCATTTTATGTATTTTTAAAATATATAAAAAAAAATTTTACCATTTTTGTGAGCGTTGCAGCAGCTTGATGGAGAGTTTATTCCGTCTGTAGCGAAACGCTGATGAAACATCAAAGTGATTATTATTCTGATGAGATAAAAATCTAAATGTTCTTCTCCTGAATCTTGAGTCGGTGAATTTTCCTCTTTAAGGTTTATTTCCAGGATTAAACCAGATTCAGACAGTTTGGTCCTGAAATGGTTCGGTTTGCAGAGTCTCCGCTCTGCAGGTTTTCTGACCGAGCAGAAAACTGTCAGATTGTTCAGGAGCGTCAGGAAAATGTGCTCAGGATGTTGAGCCAGATTTTGTGTTGCGTCCCCCTCAGGCCGCGCGGTGGCGGCGGGCCCGGAGGCCCCCGGAAGCAGAAGGAGCTGCCCACAGAGCCCCCGTTCACAGCGTACGTGGGAAACCTGCCTTTCAACACGGTGCAGGGCGACATCGACGCCATCTTCAAAGAGCTCAACATCCGCAGCGTGCGATTGGTCAGAGACAAAGAGACAGACAAGTTCAAAGGTGAGCGGATGTTATTGTTTTGTTCTGGTCGGAGCAATGAAGGAAAGTTTATTTTTACAGCACCAAAACTCAAACATCCGTCAAGTTCATCAGGTTTTTGGTCAGAACATGAATCTCGGGTTTTCATGGATCAGAGGAGAATAAAACTGAACATCCATCCAGTTCATTATGGACCAGCAGAATTTTAACTTGAATTAATTACTTAATAATGACAATTGTCATTTTTAAATAAATAGTATGACAGTGTATTTAAGCAAGTAGAATGTTTTTTAATAAATAAAATAAAAACATATTCAAGTAAATATTTTCAAACATAAGTTATATTTTTAAAAAGAAAGACTATTTTAATTATGAAAATTGATAAATAGTTTCCTATCAATAAAATAAATGCATAAAACAATAAATTCTAAAATATTAATAATCTGCTATATTCAGCGTTTTGCCCCGTGGTTCATCAGCCTGGCGGGCCACCAGGCTTTACTTCTGTCCCCACTACGCTAAGCATTGTTTATTTATTCTAGCTTTTTACTGCCTGAGATTTTAAGACTTTATAGTTGATGTTAAGGTATTAATCTTCCAATAACACAAAATTATCAAGTGACATTTTAAAATTTAAACATTTTTTAACTAAAAAAACTGGCAGTCATCTACACTGAGCTTAGCAGGTTTTGTGGGGGAAACGGTACGTTAAAATATATTCCAATAAAATACTTTCCTCAATAAATATAAATACATTTCTGAACAAATTCATTACATTAACAGTTTATTCTTGGAAACTATAATTAATAATCTTAAACTGGAATGTGCTGAGCAACTGTACTCTTGATTTTTAAACAATTCAACATTATTATTATTATTATTATTATTATTATTATTATTGTTGTGCCTAACAGCTCTGAACTCGGTGAGACTCCTGACTGAGTTTGTTTTTGTCTCTTCAGGTTTTTGTTATGTTGAGTTTGATGATTTGGAATCGTTAAAAGAAGCTTTGACGTATGACGGCGCGGTAAGTATCTCCTCAAAACTGTTTTTTACTGTAATTATTCAGTAAAAAACAGACTGACTCCAGACTGAGGCTAACCTGACCCTTTGACCTCTGCAGTTGCTAGGCGACAGGTCACTGAGGGTGGACATCGCAGAAGGACGAAGGCAAGAACGAGGAGGGACTGGCTTCGGCTTCAGGAAAGACGACGGTAGAGGTATGAGCACCAAAACACCAGCAGATGGCGCCAGGTGTTTGGAGAACCAACAGCAGGAGAAAAAATCTGTTTAAGGTTTAAAGATCCCGGACGAGCCCCCAGTCAGATCACAAACAGACATGGGTTATGTAGAACAGGCGCAGAGGGAAAACATCCAGATGACTGATCAGATGAGATGTTAGCCGGTGGTTCAGCTAGTGAAAGGCCTGCCAGGTGGGTTTACCTGGTTAACATGTTTCTGCTGATTCCAGCTGTGCAGGACGTGTCGTACACACGGCGTCTACGCCGGGCCCGGTTCTGGTTCTGGTTCTGTTTTCTGCGTCGTCCTGGTGTTTTAATGAGGCTGCAGCTTTGATTCATGATCCAGGACTTTATTCTTCTTCCTCTTGTCCTGAAATGTTTGCTGAAGGTTGAAGAAAGAGAAGAACAATAAATCATGCAAATGGAAACTATTGAATTTGTTTTAATTTATCACGTGATCAGTTGATCAATTGATTTACTGATTATTGTGATGAGCCTGACTCCAGCTAACCATGCCGTTTATTAAGCTACAGATTTATTTTTAATCTATTATTTGGCTCTATAAACAGGGAGTTGGTACATAATGAAAAGCAGCTGATTGTAGTAACAGGGTTCGTCCTATAGGTGGCGCACCATGACAGGAATGTTTCAGACAGCTGAATTAGTGTTTCAGCCAGCTGGCCGGCAGTGTGGAGCAGCAACAGGGGCGCCTGGAGAACCTCAGACCCACAGGAAGAACTGGATCGGAACCGGATCAGAACTGAACTGTGGGAAACAGAAAGCAGAATATCAGACAATAATTAATAATTATAATTACTAATAATAAATAAAGTTATGAGAGTTTTATTTATTTAGATAAAATGATTTTAGGTTTTTTTGGTTCTGAAGCTCCTCTTCCTCCATCCTCTCATCCCTCCATCCTCCCTCTCTCGCCTCTTTTCCTCTGACCAATAACAGCTTCTGTTTCTGAGCTTCACTGCTACTGCTTCTAACGCCTCCTCTGATTGGCCGATGGGCCACTAACAAGCTCCGCCTCCTCACTAGCTGCTTCTAGAAGGAGGTGCCGACTCCTCCCCTCTCTTCTTTCTACTCCTCTTTCCCCCTAACCTCCTCTCCTCCTCTTCTCTCCTGTCGGTGTTAAACTCCCGTGTCATCTGCAGGACGAGGAGGTTCTCGAGGAGGCTCCCGAGGAGGAGGCGGAGGACGGGACTCGCGAGATGACTTCTACGACCAGCAAGGAGGAGGTGGGGTCAGATGATGCTGGCCAATCAGATGGCTGGGCTGCTGCCAATCAGACGGCAGCGGGGTAGTTTGAGTGGCGACTTTTTAACTGAAATCAGATCCAAGCAGCGTCAGAGCTGCTCTACTTGTCCAGCAGGTGGCAGTGAAGCTCGCGGAAGCCCCTCCCCTCGTATTGCTTCCCATCATCCCTTTCTGTCATCTCATGTTCACGGCGCCCCTGGTGGCGGTAAGCCGACTGACCGTCCGCTCGTCTTCGCAGGTTTCAGAGACGACGACTACATGGGGGGGCGGAGTCGAGGCAGCAGCAGTCGTCCCGGCGAACGGCCGCGGGGAGTCGGAGGAGGGATGGGTCGCTTCAGAGACGGGCCGCCGCGGGGCGGAACGACAGACTTCAGGGAACCGTCTGAAGGTGGCGCCATCTGCTGCTCACTGGGCTCTTTACAGATCAGAACAGAAAATTATTATTTGCTCACATTTAAACTTTTCTGAACAGATGATAGAATTTGAAAATGCTTCAATAACAGGAAAGTTTTCACACCCTGAATTATCGCCTTGGAAAAGGAGGGAGTCACCATAGCAACCAGCTATTCAGTATCTTCTTTCAAACATCAGTCAGATCCATACGAGTCTAAAATAGGAACAAAAACTCAAATAATTTCTGAACTTTGACCCCAGATCACATCACATCCCCTACTCTAACATCTAGTTAATCCCAGCTTTTGCATCAAGCTGAATTCAGCCTGAGTTTGAACGCTGACATTAACCTGTGTGTGTGTGTGTGTGTGTGTGTGTGTGTGTGTGTGTGCGCGCGCGCGTGTGTGTGTGTGTGTGTGTGTGTGTGTGCGCATGCGCAGAGGAGCGTGCACAACGGCCCCGCCTCCAGCTGAAACCCCGGACCGTCTCCGAACCGCTCAACCAGGTCGCCAACCCGAACTCCGCCATCTTCGGCGGAGCCAAGCCGCGAGAAGAGGTGATCTCAAAGGAGAAACCCTAAGAGACTGACGGGTTGGGAGGGGGGAGAGAGAGGGTTAGGGAAGAGGGGGGTGCAGGGGGCGGAGTCAAAGGATGACTGAACTCTGGGTTACAAACACAGAATGATTGAAGCGGCACAGTTAGCATTCCTTCAGACAGACGGCTGGACGGACGGCGAGGAGAAGCTCCTCCTCTTCCTCCTCTTCCTCTTCCTGTTGGAGCAGAATATTTATTCTTAGTGGGAATAAATGGGAAACACTGACACTCTGTTCAGTAACACACACACAGCGAGCAGCTCGCCAATGCATGTCCAATCTGGGTTTCACCTCCGCTTACTGTGATGTCACACCTGCATCCTCCCGTAGCCCCGCCCCCAGCAGGTCAAACCTGCACCACGCCCCGCCCCTTAGACCTCATTGGTCAAGGCATAGACAATTATCTCTTTGCCTCGCCCCTTTTTATGTTTCCATGGTGACTGATCTTCAATTTTTATTTATCTGCTTTTATTCCTGAAGGGGCGGGGCTTACGCTACAGGCCCCGCCCCTTCAGGTTGATCCCTGGTTTCACCTGCTCAGGTGGAGAGAAACGTTGCCTTCACTGTCCGCAGGATTTCCTGAAACGCCGACTCACAGGTTACATGGTGACCGCTGAGGGGTGTGGCTTGCTAAGCGGCCCGCTCTCATTGGTTGTGTCAGGCGGTGATGTCATCCACTCAGAGGAAGAGCTCTTCTCTGATTGGTCCGTTGATCCACACTGAAAACAGGAACCTTCCGGATTTTCTGTCTTCGTTAAAATATAACTGGGAAGTTTATTCCCTCCAATCAGCCAGGAACGGTTTTCCAATCAGTTTCATTTTAGACAGATTTCCTGGAAACTTTCCAGTTTATTTTCTCCCCACAGGGTGGCGCTCATGAAGGTTAGGTTTTTACAAACAGCTTTAATTAGTGGTTCTGGTTCTGAGTCGGTTCTGGTTTGTTTTTTGAAGTCCTGAGCTGCTGAAGCACCAACTCTGGACCAGAAGAACCGGCTCCTTCATTTCTATGCTGACTTCTTTGACAGCATTTTAAATAGAGAAACAAGGAGTACTTTTCTGACAAAACACTCAGAAATTTTAAAAATAATTTCAGAAATCTGGGGAAAAAACAAGAATATTTCTGATCTCCAAAAGTCAAAAATTTGCTAGAAAAACTAAGGAATTAATTTCTGAACTGCAAGCGTTCAAAAATTTTTAAAAACAGAAAATAAATCAAAAAGTATGAGAATAATCTCCAAATTTTTTAGAAAAAAACTTGAAATTTTCTGAGTTTCAAAAGTTAAAACAAAAGACTTTGTGACTTCTTTTCTAGGAAATTTTTGAGATTATTCTCAAAGTTTGAGTTTTTTGGTGGGAATGTACTCCTGTTTTCTGACTATAAGGTGCCGATGTAAGTGTCTGAGTAGCAGAGCGGATTTGTGAAGTTCTGGTGTTTAGATGAACGGATCGTGAATGAAGGAGGAAAGAAAGAGATTCTGAAATGTTCTGTTTAAATTCTCATCTGCTTTTTTCCCCTTCTTTCTTGCTGCGTCTCCTCTCCCCGACTCTGCTTCCACCTGTCTTTGAATGCAGCACTGACTCGTTTAAAGCCGCCGCCACAGACTCCCCCGACCAGACGGTGGCGCTAACACGCCTTGTTGCCAACCCAGAAGAAGAAATTAGAAGTTTTGTTTGTTTCAGTGTGGATCAGACGCAGACTTCCACCGGGATAAATGTTGTAAAGTCCAAACTCTTCCTGTCCAATAAAGCTGGATCTTTGGTTTGTAGCTCCAACTGTAGCGTGTGCTTCTTTTGGTTTGTTGGACCGGGTCGCCGGGCCACCGGGTCTGGGTGTCGTTGTGGATCTGGACCGGGTCTGGGTTCGCTTCCCGTCTGACAGAGCGGTTTTTCTTTAGCGGGACGGTGAAAGGACGACGTTTTACTTAATCTGCAACCTTTTTGTTCGTTTCTTGACCCAATCTGTTTATTGCAATAAAACTGTGTCATCATCATCCAACACCGACCCGGGTGAGTTTGATTTCATGAGGAGGAGGGCGGGTTGCTGCCGGATCCGTTTGGACGGATAGAAGAACCGGCCGGAGTTTCCTACCAACGACCTGGGTAGTAACGGCTTCTATTTACTCTAGTTACTTTTGAAAAGAGTACTTTTACTTTTACCCGAGTAATTTTATTATGAAGTATTTCTAGAGTAAAATTTCTGGATTTTCTCCTCACTGAATGAAAAACTAACAGGTTTTAATAAAACTCACCAGGCAGACAAACCTGCAGTTTGTTTAAGTTTATAAAGTTTTTTTATTGAAAGAAACTGATTTGGAAAAACTTTTTAAATATTTTTGCTACACGAATTATTGTAATTTTCATCCTTAAAGTAACAAAATGTCAATGTAACTTTATATTTTGGTCCGTCTGATTATCTAATTTTTAAATATTGATTGGCAATTTGATCCCAATCTGTAGAGAAAAGCAGCAGTTAGAAAGTTTTATTGACCAGAAGTTCTTTGGCGCTTGGATGATCGGCGCCGGGGAACCTCAGGGGGTCTTCCCCCGGGTCCGGACACTGGAAGATGCCCGGCAGGATGAGGGCGAAGCGCGGCTGAACCAGGAGGTTGTTTGGCCTTTTTAAGCAGCCCTGCGTGCTGATTGGCTGGAGCGGAGCGACAATCTGGTGCTGATTGGCGGAGGCGTGTTGCTTAATGATGCCGGTAGGCTGGAGAGAGTCTCAGCTTGAATTTACGCCTGTAGGCTTCATCAGTTGGTACATAAGTAGATTTTTCATAACGAGTAAAAAGTCAAATACTTCTTACTCGTTATTTCTTGTTACTTTTTTTTTTTTTACTTGAGTAAAAACATTTGAAGTATTTCTACTCTACCAGTTTTTTTGTTCTCTGCTGCCTCTGCTCCTAAAACCTGGACCACTGTAACCTTGTGAAGGTCTTCAAGGTCAAACCAGCATCAAAGTCGACCCCATTTCTATTTTTTATTAATATAACTGAAACATTTGAATAGGCGGTGGGCTCACTTTCACTGACAGCTGAGCTACTTTTTGATCATTTCAAAAACATTTAGCAAAGTTAGCTTCCCCTAAATAAATGTTCAGATCTAATTTTATTTGTTGAGTAAAAATTTAGTTGAATAAAGTTTGATATCTGTGCTGGAAGTTTTATCGACTGTAGTCAAGCATTCACATATATGCTTTTATTTTGAAGTAGTTTAAGCAGCAGTTCAATTTCCTCTCATTTTTTTCAAAACTTAATTGAAAAAAATATAATCAGTTCAAAGGTTATTTGTTTAGCCAAACTCAATAAGTATACAACTGAAACCATGAAATCTGTTTCAAAGAATCACTTCCTGAAGCGCAAACATTCAGAAACAGCTGCAGTAACAGATTAGGCCCTGCTGAGGGCGATGCAACGCGATTCAACATTGTTGAATGTAGCGCATTAGCAGTACTGATGTTTATGATCAGTGTTTTAAGGTTAGCGTAGCTAGCCTTTTAGTTAGCGGTTCTCACCGCTGATTATAATAAAATGAAAACCTTGGTTGCTGCTTCCTGTTAGCTGAAATCCTCCACTTCCTGTAAATTCTCGGTCGTTCCTGGAAGTCTCTCCAAAGTGTCTCAAGACCAAGATGGCTTCTCCAGGACCTTCAGTCTTTACTGGGCAAAAGTTTTAGAACAGTTCAGATTTTTCAAGGTTTTTATATAAAGTGGTGCAGCTTAATGTCTCATTGCTCTGAAACAGAAGTAATTGTAGTTAGAAAAGAAATTGTAAAATCATCGAAGTAGCTGCCTTTGGCAGATATAAAAGCTAAACACATTCATGGTTTTGTCTTCAGAAGGTTGTTCCAGAAGTTCCCATCAATGTGTGGCACCTGAACGTTGCTTTGGTTTCTTTCTCCTGTCCAGTTTACGTCTTATCCTTTCTCCTAATAAGTGATAAATGTTGTAAAGTCTAAACTCATTTCAAGGCTCTTGAAAAAAACCTTGAAACTCATTTCAAGGTTTTTATATAAAAACCTTGAAATGAGTTTCAAGGCAACTCCAAGTTTCACCTCCAAGTTTTGGCATAACTTGGATGTGAGTTTTGGGTCAATACTTGGTTTAGGATGAACCCTGACCAAGGCCGTGGCAGCCATTTTGGTTCAGGACGCCTCCCACTCTGAAAAGGTTCCAGAAACCGACTCCGGTCTCCGGTCTCTGTGCTCGCAGGCGACATCAATACTTTTGAGGAGTGATTATCAGATGCTGGCCAGTTTGATGACAGTTGGGCGCCTCGCCGATCCGCGGTCACGCTGCTCGTCTTCCTGTTCGACTCTCAGTCTTTTCTCATCCAAAACATTTGATGTTTGGTGCTTTTCACCAAGCATCTCACCGTTTGACACCAGGCAGAACGTAAAAGTTGATCTTTGGTCGGATGTGACCGGCAGACATCAGCGGAGTGAAAAACAACGAATGTTAGAGCTGCATTGTTACCCTCAAACCCTCAGAGGATGAACCCGATGGACGCCAGGCCTGGTTTCATCTCTTCATTCTAAGAATGATCAGATCCGTTCCAACCAGCTCGACTTCCTGATACCAGGACCGGTTCGTCTTCAGGGTCGGATTATTTACGCTCAGAGTAAAGATGAAAACCTGCAGCTCCTGTTTGGATGACGCACAAATTCCTGCATGACTCAGTCTGCTCCCCTGAACAACGTGCCCAAGGCTCCATGTAACCTTTGACTGGGCTGTCGACATTCATTGAGTTTTGACCTTTTTGCAACTTTATTCTTGAAGGTTTGGTGACGATCCACATCGGTTCTGATCCAGGACGGATCAGTAAATTCAGTTTCACTTTAGGATCCGATTCTAATGGGGAAAATAAATATTCAACACACTTTCTCAACTTTCCCTTCTTATAAACCAGTTACATTTACTTAACTGTTTTAAAATAAAAATGTACTTTTAGGAGTATTTTTTACCACTTTTTACTTTTACTTGAATAATTTTATTATGAAGTATTTCTACTCTTGAGTAAAATTTCTGGATTTTCTTCTCGTGTTTTAACCAAAATTCACCACTCAGACACACCTGCAGTTTCTGCTAAAGTTTAATAATTTCTTTTATTGAAATAAACTGATTTAGAAAAAAAATCTGCTTAATTTAGTTAATTCTATTAATTATTGTCATTTTGATCCTTAAAATATCAAAATTCCCACTTAACTTTATATTTCAGTCTGTCTGATGATGTCATTTTTAATACTAAATTATTGATCATTTAGTTTCTCAGTACTTCAGTAAACTTTTTACCAAATACTTTTTTAGTCTTGAGTAATTTCTCGGACGGCTACTTTTTACTTTTACTTGAGTAAAAACATGATGAAGTATTTCTACTCTTAGTTTAGTATAATTTTTGGATACTCTGCCTCCTCTGCAGTTCACCCAGCTCACCTGCTGGTGGCGCTGTTGAAGGCAGCCCGTCCAGGGCAGCTGAGGCTACCATGTAGCTCACCGCCACCAGCGGGGGAATGGCCGACTTCATAAAACGATAAACGGATACAGGCCATTTACTGTTTTCATGTAATCCAGAAAATCACAATGTTTGATTTGAAACTAATTATTATTTGGATGGAATAAGGCTGCGTTCCAGTTACTGTGGCAGGAGGAAGTCAGGGCTGGAGCCCACAGACTTTACCCAGTTTGGACTTGCAGTAAACGTGGCTGTGAAGAAACAAAGTGAAGAAACCTGAACAACTTTAGGTGAGTCCAAAGTTGTTGAGAGATTTATTGTTTTTGTTCTGGTTAATCCTAAATTAATTTCCCTTTGGGTCACAGAGCGTCCCGTTCAGCGCGGCACCAGATCTGACGTCACTGCAGCTGACTGTGGTGAGTTTCTCTGGAAACGTCAGAAAACACGAGAGTTAAAGGTAAACCAAAACCTTAAGAAGAACAGAAACCAGGTGATGGGATAATATGTGCACTCAAGCGAAAAATCGTGTTTGACATGAAGACAGATGAGGAGGAGGAACAGATGTGTTTTTGAGCAAACACAAAAAACAAGGAAGGAAAACATCTTAAAATCTCCTTTTCATTGTGACAGAATAAACACAGTGGTGTAATGGAGGGACGCAAACCTTTTACCTCCAGTCGACCTGCCTCCGCATTCCGGGTGTACCACACGGCGCACCGCGCGCCGCCGCGGTTCCTGCAGCACCAAAATGATCTCTGGGATGAACTTTGTTAACCCGGCACCAAGCGGACGGGCCAAACGGATCCTGACCCGCCCTGCTCACTGTGGCGTTCCGCAGGGCTCCGTTTTCAGCCCACTGACTTCCAACGATATTCCTGTCGTTTTGCTGATGATGTCCAGGCGTTTTTCCCTCTTCTTCCAAATTAAATTTAAAAACTGCACATTTTGTCTGGATTCAATTATTGAAGGAAAAACAACGATAGAGATGAAGCAGATTCTCGGCTCTCTTGGTTATGTTAGTGAAATCTTTGGCTAAAAACCTTCAGCTCTGGAAAATCCTGCCTCCTCTCTGGTTCGTTCCTGTTTCCAAACTCAGCCTATTGTCTGTTTTTTCCAGAAACGTAAATCTGACTCCAGGTTTTAGTTTCTTCTCGTCCAGATTACTGCGTCGCTCTGAGCATCTCACCAAAACCTCCCACAAGGTTCCAGTCAGTCCAACATTTAATGTTAATAATCTATGAATTTGTTGCTGTTATCTCACCTTGGTTTGGTAAAAATAATTACAGCATAATGACAAACGTCTCCATTCCCACTTTTTGTTGTCAAAGAATAATGTAAAATATTAGTCTGTCTCCATTCAAACCTGGTTTTCTCTGTTGAATTAGAGTTTAACACCAGAGTCGGCTATTAATTCATTACATTTACCTGAATAATGTTTTTTAAATGTACTTTTAAGAAGTATTTTTACTTTTACTTGAGTAATTTTGCTATGAAGTATTTCTTGTCTTACTTCAGAAAAATCTCTGGATTTTCTTCTCACTGAATGAAAAAAAACCTGAAAATCCACCAAACTCACACCTGTCTGTTTTTTATTGAATGAATTTGGAAACATTTTATTTTGAGAAATTTAATTTTTTTTTGTTAGTTACAGAAATTATCATTTTGTTTTCTAAAATGCCAAAGTTTCAACTTAATTTTATACTTTGGCCTGATGCTGTAATTCATAAACACTAAATTATTGACAATTTGACCAGTTACTCAGTAAACATTTTACCAAATACTTTACTTGAGTCTAATAATATTTGGATACTTTTTCCTCCTCTGGTTTTCACTCAATCACTTCCTGTTTAAATCCTTATTTCATTTCTAAATTGATCCTCTCACTGCAGTGAACATCCTTTAAAACATTTCTCATTGGATGAAACGTCCCAGACTTTGACCAAACATCCGTTAAAAACAGGAGATTTAATTTCCTGCGTTAACATTTTTAACTAGATGTCGTCTTCCAACAGACAATGAAACGATGAGTCTGTCAATGAAAGCTATAAATAAATATTTAATCTCCATGTGATTCCAAATAAAAGCCTTTTCTCTGAGGTGAACAATGCTTTGGTTCTGGAGAATGAGGATGTAAAGTGTTTTTGAGCGGCGCGTGAGACGCCCTCCTCTGATGGAGATATAAACGATCAGCCGTGGCGTCGGATCAGCTCTGCCTCAACGCTGCGCTGCGACATCCAAAGGTTTGAAGATGCTAAACATTACTTGGCTTTTTAAATTACATTCCTTGGTATTTAGTTTAGTTTGGTTAGATCTGTTTAATTTTCCTGTAACACTTTATTTCATCACACTGCAAAAACACAATCTGATCAAGTTTTTCTGGTCTGGTTTCTGCTGCAATAAGTAACTTATCAACCAGATATAGGAGCTTTTACAAAGTAAATAACTGATATTGATGAAAAAGTTCTGCTTCCATTAGCAGATAAGTTTAGTTATAACATGACAAAAATGTATTTATCTGCCAAAAGAACCAGAACTTTTTCATCAATGATCAATAATTGACTCAAAACAAGTTTCTGTCTTGCTGATCAGTTATGGTTAAGTTATTTTTGTCTTAATTAAAGCGTAGTCAGATATTTGCAGTAGAAACCAGAGCAGAAAACTTGATCAGATTTTGTGTTTTTGCATCAGAAGCATGAAGTTTTTGTGACTGTTTGGTAAATGATGACATTTTAAAAGTTGCATTAAAAGTGTCACTATTCACCAAATGACAACATTTAGTCACACCTTCACACACAGTTCTGATCATTTTCCTTAAAGTTAATTTTCTTTGGTGATTAACTGACAATTTGATTTAAGTTTTCATCAGAGACTCAGTCAGTTTGGGAACATTAATTCATCATTTGGTTTCTAGCAGCTGTTTGTTTCCTTTAAATGTTTAAGAAGTTTAGAAAATGAAAATAGTTCCCCTGAAGCTATAACAATGTTTTAATATTCAGCAGATTTTTTTCAGAACCTTTTCTGAATAATCCAGATTTTAAAGACACAGAACCTGTCATGATTCGTGGTTGTGAGTGGTGAGGGAGACGCCAGTGAAACCAGGTAGTCATGATGAAAATAAAGATTTAATGAAGAACAAGGAGAACAATTCATAATCCAAAATCACTGGCAGCACAGGGGATAGAAACAGACGTTAGACGAGGACCCGACAAGAGACAAAGACAACAGGTGGGTTAAATACAAGGGAGGTAAACAAGGGAACGAGACACACCTGGGAACAATCAACGTGGAAACGCAGAGACAGAGACTCAGGGAAACAGGATAACAAATAAACAGAAAACTACCGATCCTGACAGAACCATTTATTTCCAGTGTTTGTAGCTTTAGTATGATTAAATGTGATTTTTAACGTATTAAACACAAATACTGGGTTTGTAAGGAGACAATATCCTGCAGATATTTAAAAATAATCAATATTGAAAATATAATTTTTTATTAACTGATTGGTGGTTCTTAAAACTGCAGTTTGTAATTTTTAGAAAGAATATTCTGTTTTGCATGAAGCTGCCTCCATGTCCTGTTTGCTGCAGCAGCTGGAACAGATAAACTTTGACGTTTGTGGCCCTTGCAGCTCCACCATGGCAGTCGGAGCCTCTCTACGCCTCCTGGCAGCGTTGCTTCTCACCCTCCCAGGTTTTGCTCAGAGCTTCATGCCGAACTCCTTCTTCTTCTGGACGCTGAGTCATCGTGACATCACTCAGATCGCGATTCTGAGGAAAACAGCCGAGGTTTGCCGGGACGTTGCTGCTGCAGAGGGCAGAAGCTTCACTTTGGAGGTGACTGACCTGGAAGTGGTCTTCTGCTGCTCAAACATCCTCAACATGATCTGGGTTTCACTTTTGCCCCCAGATAACCGACACACTGACGGTTAACAAAGTCCAAATGGCCTGCTCTGTCCCGCTGCCCAACTTCCCCATCTCCAGCGAAATGTTCCAAGCTGCAATCAACAGCGTTCACGACAGCAGCGACGCCCTGCTGACACCAGACCCGGCCTTCCACTTCCACAGCGAGGCCTTCCTCACCGGCAGGGGTCTCATCACTCAAGGTAGAACTGCAGCACACAGTTAGAGAAATGTGAATCATCAAATTAACAGAGATAAGGGTTGGAAATATTTCAGTGAAAGTCATCCGTATTATCAAAGGTGTGAAAGAAGCAACGATAAACGCTCATAGTGAGGCAGACAGAACTTCTTCACTGAAGCTTAATCCAGTTCATGACACCAAATGGCTTCAGTGATGTTGCATCTGTTCTACGTCTTTCCTTTAGTTTTTCATGACTGTTTTGTCGATCCTTCAGGATTGTCGGCTCTAAAAGCTTCTGTGAAGGAGCAAAACTTTCAGTCAGCCAGAAACACTCTTGGAAGAATCTGTCACACCCTCCAGGTGAGGCTTGGGAACGACAGAATCCTCTTTCTTTGAAACCAAGATACTTTTAACAAATATTGTTAATATTTTTATTTGTTTTTCCATCTTTAGGACTTTTACAGCCACAGTAACTGGGTGGAGTTGGGAAGAGCCGCCCCTTACAGCGCTTTGATCAGGCCAGATCAGCCTCTGGAGAACCTGGCAGGTAAAACGCTGCAGGGAATCTAAAGCAACAGACCTGGAGGTTTAACAACTCTTCTATTAAAATGAAGAACATGATAAGTAACCAGCATTCTGAATGCATCAGGTCCTGATGTTCCAACCTGTAGGAGCTGTGCTGGACTGAGCTGCAAAGACAACATACTGCCCGCAGTCCTGGAGAAGGGACTTCTCACCTCAGGCTACTACAGCGCCGAATCTCCAGCAAAACCTGCAGGTAGAAACTTTAATTCCTCTGGAAAAATCAAACAGTTTCTTCCGTTTAGTGTCCAGAGGGGTGACTGAACCAACCCTGAACATTTCCAAATATTATGACTGTAAGGGGCATAACTGAGATGCGGAGTGAAAGAAACACACACACACACACACACACGTGTTTTCATGAAATATAAGGACACATGACAGAAATAGGACAAATGGGTACACACCCTTTTAAAGCTTCCAGAGGCCTGAGAATCAAATGTTTTTCCATCCACACTTCCAGGAAAACATTCATCTACTGAGATTTTAGCTAGCTATTTTTGGCATCTGGTTCTTATGCAACTTATCAATCAATCAAATTTTATTTGTATAGCATATTTCAGCAGCAAGGCATTTCAAGGTGCTTTACATAATTAAAAAACAAAATAAAAACAGCATGTGACATTGAATAAACAGTAAGAAAGAGAAGGAGATTTTGAAAAAAAAAAAGATAAAAACATACTTTTGTTACGGAATTTAAGCGCCTGTCGTCGCCGGACTCCGCCGTCCGTTTAACACGGGTATTATCCAGGTATTATCCAGGACCCGTCGCCTAACAGGACAAGGACTCCAACCTTGCAGCACCAGGCTCCGTCCACCTACCACGTGAATTTTTGGGAGCTTATTGGTATATTGTCTGTTTTATGTGACTTATGAGGACATGACTCCACCAATCCTGGAACATTTCCAAATATTATGACTGTAAGGGCCATAATTGAGATGTGGAGTGGCAGAAACACAACCAGACGCACACCCACATATTTGTCCCGTTGTCCGAATTGACCCCATTTCCTGCTGGTGGTGATCATTTGACTGATGGTCACCTCGTTTCATCAGATTCTCCGTAAGTCTTACTGATCTGAATTTATGTGTATTTTTTAAAGGTAAGTGCAGCCACGGTGGTATCTATGACCAGACGAGCAGAACCGAGCCAACCGGCGGTATCAACAAGGACACGGACTCGTCTTCTCACGGGCAGCTGCACCGAACAGCGGCGGACCTGGCCGTGGACGCCACAGTGGACTTGTTGGAGGACATTAGACTTGCTATCGGAGACAGAACATTCCTGAGGTAGGAAACGCAGTGAAGCCTGCTGCGTCCCAGCGTCCACTTGTGAAACCTGATTGGTCCCTGTGTCCCCACAGACTGATGGACATCTCACAAGCACCTGCGCTGGTTTTTGTGGTGGATACCACGGGTAGTATGGGTGATGACATAGCTTATGTCAAAACAGTCACTGCTATGATCATAGATGAAAGAAGAGGAACACCGATTGAGCCCTTCGAATACATTTTGGTCCCTTTCAATGATCCAGGTATCCAACCAACAGAGGAAAAATTACCGTTTTAATTTATTCCCAAGTTTGGATCCAAGTCTCCCCTCTATTTCTGAAAATAATGTGGATAGCTGCAATCAACAGTCAGATGATTAGATAGTTCACACACCTGCTATAAACTTGTTGCATCTCTGATAGAGCTGTTTACATTGTTACATGACTGAATCATCTACTGGTAATAAGAGCAACAAAAAATAGTATGCACTGGACTAAATATGGAATACATCCAAACCTATTCATGACACCCTTTATTAAATCAATTTATCTTAGGTGTAATTCAAATAGCTAGAAATTAAATTAAATTTTTAGGTATTGGTGAGTGAACCGGTACTGGGCTGATTCTGAGCCTTCAAAACATTTCAATTGAAATGTTTTGAAGGCTCAGAATCAACCCAGTACCGGTTAACTTATATGTTGTTGTGAAAATAATGTTTGTTTCAGCCACATAAATTAACAAACTCCAGTCCTGGAGGGCCGGTGTCCTGCAACTTTTAGATGTGCCTCTGCTGCACCACACCTGAATAGAATAATTAGGTCATTAGCAAGGCGCAGTAGCCATGTAGCTTGATGTAAAAACATTTCACCAGATCAAACGTTGAGAAGTTTTAGTTACTGTTATCAAATGTTATGAAGCCAAAAACACTCAGAAACACTTAGGGCCAACCAAAAGAATCAACTTATTTAAAGTTAAAACTCAGTTTCACACAAACACAAAGACGCTAGCATAAATGTTTGGCTGATGAACTGGACCGTTTAAGGTTGATATCAAGCTAATGTTCTGTTAGCAGCTCCACAAGTCTTTTTGATAAACATTACATTACCAAGAGACATGAAAGCAAACCTTTACCTTGGCTTTTGCTGTTCTCCCTCATTCTTTTCTCTGTCCTTTTTTGGGACATTGTTTTGCAAATTTATCTTCTATCAGTGATTTGGAGGTTTGGACGCGATCGGTACATTGCACGGCAGTTCAGATCACCGGCCACTAGGGGGACCACAAGAGCAATTTATTTTTTCTTTTGGCCCGCATAAAGAATGATTTCTACCTGATTAAATATATATTTAATCAGGTGCACCTGATTAAATATATATTTAAGAGGCAGAGGCACATATTGTTTAAAAAAAAAAAATCACAATTTTATAATTAAATTGTGTGTTTCTGTTAATATAATCACAGAAATTATTACTTAAAAAAATATTTTTAAAAAATCAGCCCCATTTTGGGAAGTTCACAGTTCTACCTCCTCTGCAGAATTTGGTCCAGTGACGAGGACAACTGATGCAGATGAAATGAATACCAAGATAAACAGCCTGACTCCTCGTGGAGGTGGAGACCTCCCGGAGATGAGCATGTCTGGACTCAGAGTGAGTCGACACGGGATTTTAACAGCCTCTAACTGATTTTGAAAAATTTGTATTTTTTATTTTTTGGTACTTGTATGAATTATTGACATTTTGGTCTTTAAAATACCAAAATTTTCATTTATACTTTGTTCCATCCGATAATTTTGTATATTTTAAATAATAATAATAAATAATTGTGTAGGGCTGCACAGTGGCGCTGTTGGTAGAGCTGTTGCCGTGCAGCAAGAAGGTTCTGGGTTCAATTCCTGGCCCCGGTCTTTCTGCATGGAGTTTACTTGTTCTCCCTGTGCATGGTGGGTTTTCTCCAGGTACTCTGGTTTCCTCCCACAGTCCAAAAACATGACTGTCAGGTTAATTGGCCTCTCCAAAATTGCTCCTAGGTGTGAGTGTGTGTGTCTTTGTGTTGCCCTGTGACAGACTGGCGACCTGTCCAGGGTGACCCCACCTCTCTCCCAGAACGTTAGCTGGAGAGGCAGCAGCTCCTCCTGACCCACTAAGGGACGAGGGTGTAAAGAAGATGGATGGAATAATTGTGTAATGTTTAAATATTAATGATAATTGAATCAGTTAGTACTTGAGTAACTGATCCAATTAAGAAAAGTGATTTTTCTCACTTTTCTTATTTTTACTTGAGTAACAATATGTTGAATTTGTGCTACTGGAGGGTAACATTTCGGTCTCTACCTGTCCTGTAAATAATGATTCTTGTCTTTCTCTGACAGCTTGCCCTCACAGCAGCTCCTCCTTCTTCCCTTATTTTTTTGTTCACTGATGCTACCGCCAAAGACGCGTCTCTGAAAAATGCTGTGACCGCTCTGATAGAGACCACGAAGTCTAAGGTACAATACAGATGAATGCAGACTTTAAGATTCAATGGCAGACAACAGATGAGGCCTAATGGCCAGTACGAACTTTAATTGCATTATTTTCCAGTTTTCCAGTTCCTACAACTCTTAAACAAGTTTGATGTTTCATTTAAGATAATTAAACAACAACAATAATGTTATTTGTATTGTAATACTTATGTGGATTTGTTGTTTAAGTTTTATTGAAATGTAAACCAAATTGGCATAATTATCAAAACTACTTAATACAGAAAAAGTATGGAGATATTTTTTTGTCCATCACCCAGCTCTACCTGCTGTTGCTAACCGTTACGTAGCAACAGCAGCTAATACCTGGCAGTGAGGCTTTAATGTCTGAGTGGAGGAGCTTTGACCCACTCTGGTTTGCAGAACTGATTTAATTCAAACACATTTTTTAGCATGTTTGACATCATTCCACATAATCTTAATCAGAGTTTAAACTTTGACTAGGACCCTAATCAACATCAGTTGAGGTGTGAATGCTAAGCTAACTCTGGTCCTCCAAACCTCGGTCTGGGTTCTGTTGAAGTAAACTCTGGTTTGATTTGAATGCCAAGCGGACCAGAGACCGCTCCAAAAGCAGGAAGTGGACTACAGCAGAGGGCATTCTGGGTAAAAACAAACAAAACAAATGTGCTAGCCTAGCGCCAGCGGGAGAAATGTCTCCTGGTCTTTAGCCAAAGACTAGAGAGAAATCCTTCAACCGCTAAAATCTGACGCCTCCATCTTGCTTCCATCTGGTGAAGAAGGAAGTTGCTCTCAGTGTCTTCAGAGGTTTTTGTGTCGTTTCCTTCAGTGGTTCTTGGTGCAGCGCCCCCACAGGCCAGGAGGGGAACAGGTTGGTTTGACTCAGAGCAGAAAGATTGGACTATCAGGAGGGAAACATCCAAAATTTTTCCCATCGGATGTAGTGAGACACTCACTTTCCAGAAAGGTCCATTTTGTCCCAAAAGTGTTGAGGATCATCAGGATGCATGTTTGTCAGTTTCAGATCAGGTTGTTTGGGGTCAGCAGTGGCAGTGACCCCTGCAGACATTGAGATGTTGTTCCAGGAAAGTCTTAGAAATTGTTCTATAATCCACACTGATAGACCTCAGTTTGAGATCAGGAAGTGATTTCTTTCTTTCTTTCTGCTTCGCTTTGTTGAAAATGCACACATACGGCTGGTGTTTATTAATCCTCCTCTTCTTCCAGGTCTTTCCCATCCTGACCAATGTTCTTGCCAGACGTCGCAGAAGAGCTGTAGTTCCTTCCAACCAGCTGTATCTGGATCTGGCCCAGGCGTCTGGAGGTCTGGCCATTGAAATCTTCAAGTCCGAGATTTCTGTGGCAACTGCTATTATAGAGTCTTTATCAGTCGGAGCTGTGGTGAGACTCTGAGTCCAAACCTTGAATATGGAGAAACGAACAAGTCTCCATGTCGTTTGCCGCTCTGTTTTTCATCGGCGCAGCAGGTTTCCTTCCCGTTCTCTTCCAGGTCACCGTTCTCCAGGCGGCGGTGGATCCCGGCACGCCGAGAAATTTTACCTTCCTCGTTGATACGACTCTGAGCTACATCCTGATTTACATCACCGGAGACTCATCTCTCACCTTCACTCTAACAAGCTCAACAGGTTCAGTTCAATAGTCAGTTTTTGACCTAATATGGCTCCATCTGCTGGTGGCCTGTTGTAATAACACAAAGTCTTACCAAGTGTTTTATCTTTATTTAAAGGGATGTGCATCTCTGGCAGAGCTGGGTAGTAACTGGTTACATTTACTTGGAAAAAATGTACTTTTAGGAGTATTTAAGATTTTTACTGCACTGTGCTTTTTACTTTTTCTTTCTATTCTGAAGTATTTCTTCTCATACTTCAGTGAAATTTCTGGATTTTCTTCCCACTGAATGTTTAAAATGTTTAAAACAAACATGTTTCAACCAAAAATCTACCAGACAGACACACACCTACAGTTTCAATAAAGTTTTTATTGAAAGAAACTGATTCAGAAAAATGTTTTTGCTTTATTTAGTCATTTTGTAATTATATTTATACGAGTCCCTTTGGTCTTTAAAACACCAAAAACTTTACTTTATATTCTGGTACTGATGGTGTAATTTTTAAATATTAGATGATTGTAATATTAGGTCAGTTACTCAGTACTTGCGTAAACATTTTACCAAATACTTTTAACTTTCATGAAGATTCCTTCATGTTCAGGTGTCATCAGTCTTCAGGTCTTCTAACAAGATGTTACCAAAATATCTTAGCACACTTGAAATAAAACAGAACTAAATTACAACTAACTTTTTTAGGCAGTACTGGCTTATTCACTTCTTTTATTTATATAAGCAGCTACATTTATTAACATTTATTGTAACTTCCAGGAGTTTCTCAGAGCTCCAGTGAGTCCAGAGGCTCCCTGGGATTAATTTCTACAGCAGGAAACCTGTGGGTGTTGAGCCTGAACTCTGAGATCCAGGCAGGGCAGTGGGCGATCACGATCGACTCCAACACCGCCTACACAGTCAAGGTCACAGGTGAAGAAATTAAGGTCTGCTCAGAGGCCTTAAATCTTTATTTTGTTTTCCAAATCTGAGATTTTTTTTCTTTTTGTGTGAATGCATTAGGTCGAAGTTCCTTGAACTTTGTCTACAACCTCGTTGAACCACAAGAGGGCACCAATGGCAGCGTCATTCCCAAGGCAGGACGTCCCGGTCAGAACCCAAAATATCAGACATTAACGCTCCTGAAGCGACTCAGTCTCTGATCTCAGTGGCATCCAAATGAAACTCAGGATTAAAAAGTCATCACCTCTGTTAGCTAAGCCTCCATTCTCGATACCCACTTCATCTACTCAGAACGATCACCTGCATGATTATCTTTAAAGTTTGTTGGAATGGTCTTATCCTAAACCAGTGGTGTCAAAGGTGTGGCCTGAGGGTCATTTGTGGTCCTTGGACTGTTTTTTGGGCCCCTGACTGCAGTTTAAGATTTACTTTTTATTATTTCCAACATAATTTTCTTACAGTGGAAAATGTTGCGGACAACACAAAGTATTTGTCTCTTTACAACCAACTTTTAGAATAAGTAGAATCACGTCTATCCAGGGTTTTTTGCTGAAAAGCCAACATGGCTGCACTTAAATGAGCTTTTACTTAATTGATTAAATTTGGCTAAATATAGAAAACATTTTGAAAGAAAGTGACCCAATTTTTGATTTTATAATTTGTTCAAACAAACTTGAAAAATAATTTGAAAACTAGATGCTGTCATGTTGTGTGTTTAACTGGACCCAGATAAGCTGAGGCAGCAAGTCGATCCGAAGATTTAATTAATGCAGCAAACATGCAAAACCCTTCCAATCTTCAGATCTACAGTGAATAACATCTTTCTCCTACAAAACAACAACAAAAAAAACAATCAAATGACTTTATTTGGTGTATTTCAGTTTGGACACCTCTGTAAACTCTCTGAGTGACTCGGTCTCTTCTCTCATCGTTAGGCGGTAACGTCACTCTGTGGGTCACCGTCACAGGAAGTGACACAGCTACAGTCAGAGACGTCACTCTGTTCGACTTCTCCAGATCGACACAAGTCGATGGATCAGTCCAGGTATGCAACGTTCTCTTTGTAGATCAATTCACTTCTTCAAGAGATTAACTCCAGATTATGACCAAACTCTTTCAGGCTGCAGTAAAATCACAGAAATTAAATATCAATTCAGCAGGAAATAGTCTTAATCTGGAATGCCTCAAGTAGTCCGATTTCTGAGATTAACTGAGATTATGAGATTAACTTAAGATTTTTGTTTCTTTTCAGTGGCTCTAATTCTCTAATGTATAAGACACACAAAGCATAGTAAAAATACTTTACTGTATGTAAATAATACAGTTTTTAATGCATAATTTGGTGGAAACACTGAATAGATTGGGAGCTGAATGACAAACCAAGCTTTTGTGTTTTGTTTTTTGGACAGTCGATAGGAAAGAGCGACTATCTGGTGGCGTTCAGAGAAGTCCCGGCTGGGAGCTTCCTGGTTTGGCTGACAGGACAGGAGACGAACTCTTCCTCCACACCAAACAGCTTCCAGAGACAGGCTTCCACACAGATCAGAACCTCCAGTCTCTCTGTTACCGTCAGTACCTTTATGTTCACTCCGGTCTGAAAGGTGTGTCCACCACTGTGAAATATACAAGAAGGGACAAACACCATGGTTATCTGAAGGATGCACTTCCTGTAGGGCGGTTTTCTCAAACTGTGGTTCCCAGACCACTGGTGGTCTGTGAGCGTCCCTTAGTGGTCTACGGGATACTACATGTAAACAACTGTTAATTTGTCGTGATTTAAGCTCAAAGTGCAACGCTACAGTTAGCTTACCAAATTACTGTGTTTAAAAATAGTAATGGATAAATGGCTTAAGACTGGGTCACAAAAAAACAGAAGATTTCAGTGGAAAGTTTCTCTGGGTGAGTTGCAGAGGTTTTTGAACACTATTACGATACATAGTATGTCCTATGTATGTAGATCTAGGTCTGAATGCGATGTGATGGTGACGAGGCGGTGAACAGCGCTGCACCCCACGCTGACTAACTGCATTTTAAAATCTAAAATAAAATTATTTATGTTGGGAAACATAAATAATTTTGCTACCTGCGACGGATGACCCATCGCAGGTAGCAATGGGTCACCCCGCCTCTCGGCCGTTGAGATCTGGAGAGGCACCAGCACTCCTGGCAACCCCAATGAGATAAGGGTGTAAGAAAAAGGATGGATGGATGGATGTTAGGCTACCTACTGTCTGAAAGAAAATGTCTTTTTTTGCCAACTCTACTCAAGTCTATTTTTCTTTTATTATGCTTCTAAATTACAAATAACCCTAAAATGTTTTTAGTGCACACAACACTTAGTTTTTTTTTTACTTCCATGTGTTTTCTATCATTGGAAACCTTAGAATCCAAAACTTGTCATGGTTTTATTATGGCCAATCACATTTATGAAACAGCACCACCCTTCACACAAAGACAGTGAGTGACTTATACATTTCAGGTTGTATTAGGATGTTGTGTTATTGCGGGGACAATTTCAAGTTAGGTGGTCCATGAGTGTTAGTTAAATGGGGTAAGTGGTCTTTGGTCTGAAAGCTTTAGATATATAGCACTAGAAAAAAAGGTTTGGTTTAGTTACTTTTTTTTAGTACATTTCCTAAAAGACAAAACAAAATAACACATATGTGCACATATATAGTTTTACTCTGGAGTTTCATAAAATGGACAATATAGAGCTGACTTCAGATGTGATCTGATTAAGTTGATTACTATGTTGAATCAGTGTTTGACTTTAGACTTGAATTGAATTGAATTGAATTGAAATCAGTCCTTTTATTGGTCGAATTGATTACTGTGGTTACCCCAACAAAAGATGATTCAAGTTACCATTTTTAAGCAGAATTACTCCAACAATTTAAAACCAAACATTTGTATTCCTTTCCTTTATGCCAGGCTCAAGCTGACAGCCAGAGCATCGAACCTGGCTCCAGCATCTCCGTATCTTTCACCGTATCCTCAGAGGAAACTGGGACATTCACCATACAAGCCAATAACGACCGCGGCTTTACCACTGCATGTCCTTCTTCGGTGAGGATCGGTGCAGGTGATGGTGGTCGAGCCAATGACACGGTGACCTTAATAGCTCCAGCTGACGCTGCTTCAGGAACAGATGTTTCCCTCACTATTGTTGCTGAGAACGCTGCTGGGACAGACATCAACTACGTTGTGCTCAGGTTTTCAGTAGCTACCAAGGTGAGACATGACACAGCTGGGAATGTTCAGAAATCACAACTTGTGTTGAACACAACAACAAATTTGGAGGGTTATCGGTTTTAGAAATTATTTTTCCTTAACCTCGTTTAACCCTTCTCTGTCCAGGTAACTGACCTGTCTGCTCCAGTGTGCCAGGTAGTCAGAATGTCAGGTGTTTGTCCGGCCTCTCATCTCCTCTGTGCATCTGTCCAGTGGGAACTTGTTGCTAATTTCACAGATGGAATCACTGGGACTGGAATTGAAACCATTTCTCTCCACCAAGGGAATGGTACATTGAGTACCAGCAATGTGGTTGGAGTAGCGGGAGAGAATATAGTAGAAGTTTCTTACAGCTCCACCTGCTGTTCACGGAGTGTACAGCTAGCTGCTGTAGACAGAGTGGGAAATGTGGGCACATGTGCAGAAACCTCTATAGCCCTAACTACACCTGCCCCAAGTAGCACATCTTCGCGTGTGACTAACGTCAGTCACATAACCACAATCATTCCTGTGCTCAACTCCACTTCTGCTTCTACACCAACACTTATCACCAACAACACAGCAGGAGTCCCATTAATGCTCAAGATCAGCAATACTCCTGTAACGACAACAATACTAATGTCCAACACCACTCCTGTAACTACACCAATGCTCACGACCAACACCACTCCTATAACTACACCAATTCTTGTGACCAACACCACTTCTGTAACTACACCAATTCTTGTGACCAACACCACTCCTGTAACTACACCAATTCTTGTGACCAACACCACTCCTGTAACTACACCAATGCTCACGACCAACACCACTCCTGTAACTACACCAATTCTTGTGACCAACACCACTCCTGTAACTACACCAATGCTCACGACCAACACCACTCCTGTAACTACACCAATGCTCACGACCAACACCACTCCTGTAACTACACCAATGCTCACGACCAACACCACACTTCATAATTCGACTCCTGCCCAAACTATGAACAGCTCTGTCGTCACTACAGTTTTTGAAACTGCAGGTGTAACTAACTCAACATCCACTGGAGGGGAACCTGTATGCTTGTCCTATTTTCTGTCCATTGCAGCTATGTTTTGTTCAATCCAAGTATTATTCTTTAATTAGGCAAATTGAAATCTATGTAATTGACTTGAATGTGTCCCTATAATGGGATTAAATTGACTAAATATTTGTATTGAATCAGCTGTATATTAATTTAGAGAATTGAATTGATTTCTGTTTGGGAGTAAATCATTTGAGCAGATTTTAATTGTAGTTTACGAAGCACTGTTAAAATTGCATTTAATTTGTATTATTTTAGCTTCTGTTTAATATGTCTGCCTTTTTTGTTTGAGAGGTGGAGGGGGAATTCATTCAAGAACTGTTAAAGTGATACTGTCAACTAAATAAACAAATATACTTACAATTGAGAGTTGTCTTATTGAATCTTATTGTAGCCAGTGCCACTACTTGCAGTGCCCTGCATTAATAAATGCATTATGACCAAAAATCTCCCAACTCTTCTACTTTTAGGATGGGATAAAGCGTAACATTTTTACAAGTAACTGGTAACCATGATGGACTGGCCTCTTGTAATGGGCTTTGCCGTGACCTTTGACACCGTATGGCATGGTTTTATATTAGTTTGAACAACATGTGTAATTTTATTTTAGGTTTTATTGACTGCCTTTTCTGTTTTATGCATTTTATCTTTCTACATTTTTATGGGTTGCACTTTGGTCCAGCATCATAATTTTAAGGACTATATGACTGAATCTTGATTGGATCATATTGGAGTTTTATTTTTGCATGACTGGAAAATAAATATATATATA
>NW_015113635.1:33280-33873 GCF_001443285.1 Poecilia latipinna | reverse complement strand
ACTACACCAATGCTCACGACCAACACCACTCCTGTAACTACACCAATGCTCACGACCAACACCACTCCTATAACTACACCAATGCTCACGACCAACACCTCTTCTGTAACTACCTCAATGCTCACGACCAACACCACTCCTGTAACTACACCAATGCTTACGACCAACACCACTCCTGTAACTACCCCAATGCTCACGACCAACACCACTCATGTAACTACACCAATGCTCACGACCAACACTACTCCTGTAACTACACCAATTCTTGTGACCAACACTACTCCTGTAACTACACCAATTCTTGTGACCAACACCACTCCTGTAACTACACCAATGCTCACGACCAACACCACTCCTGTAACTACACCAATGCTCATGACCAACACCACTCCTGTAACTACACCAATGCTCACGACCAACACCACTTCTGTAACTACCCCAATGCTTATGACCAACACCACTCCTGTAACTACACCAATGCTCACGACCAACACCACTCCTGTAACTACCCCAATGCTTATGACCAACACCACTCCTGTAACTACACCAATGCTCACGACCAACACCACTCCTGTAACTACCCCAATGCTTAT
>NW_015113635.1:5932-29193 GCF_001443285.1 Poecilia latipinna | reverse complement strand
TTTTACCAGTTTGTGGTAGAAAGGGTCTGCTTTTATTTTTAATGACAGCAGCAGCTCAGCCCTGTACTGTGCAGTTCAGGGCTGAGCCCCCTGTACTGCATAGTGTTAGGAACGCCCCTGGATTAAAAAAAAATGTGAAAACTATGAATGTTATTTAGTTCCCAACTCTAATGTGCCTCAATGTGGGCATTAGTGCAGTGTTTACCAACCCTGGTCCTCAAGGCACACTGACCTGCATATTTTAGATGTTCCCCTGCTTCAACACATCCCATTCAGATGATTTCAATTCAGCAAAACCCTGCTGGTCAGCCATCAACTGAAATTTGTTCTGAAGCAGGAGATTGCCTAACATGCATGGCAGTGTGACTTTAGGACCAGTGCTGAAAAACACTGCGTTAGTGTGTGTGTAACCTATTCACACACACTCACACGCCTCAGGGTGTGCGTTAGTGTGTGTGCACGCGCGCGCTTAAAAACTGTTCCTGGTTCTGCTCTTATCTCGTTGTCTTCACTTTGACTTTATCGTTTGATCTCCTCCATGTTCAAAGCTCGTCATGCTAACTAGTCTTGTTAACCAATTCCCCTCCTGAGGCTCAGACTGCTGGTCAGTTCAAGTTAACAGCATTAAATAGTCGCTTAAGTTAGCCAAGGCAGACTGTTAGCGGTGGCTCTCCTGTCTCCAACAGGTAAGCATTTCGGTTTAAGCTTCTTTTTTATTATTAATCTGGGTTAAACGGTTAACTAGGTTACTTTAAAACCGCCCCGACTCTGATCTAAGTTAGTCTTCTTTATTGTTGTGAGTCGGTTTTCTTCTTCTTCGGTGTTTATAAACTTGTTTAATTAGCCTGGCGTTAGCCTGTTAGCAGCCTGGGGTAATTTCCAGACTCACCAGCCGGACTTCATTAAGAGAATACTCCATTAAATATTTTGTTCTTTCGGTAAAAAGTTTGCTCACGTAAAACGCACATATTGACTTAGGACTGATAAGATGCGGATATGTTATAATTCGGCTGAAATAAAACTTGAAATTAAGGTAAAACAATTAAATTGTTTGTATTAAGTTAAGTTTCCTCCATCAGCTTTAGATGGATTTAAGTGTTACATAATAATTGCCAAGTAATGATAATCTTCGTTAAAATATCAAGCCGAATTTATCCAAGGACATTTTTGATTTCATTAGGTGTATTCGTTTTTAAAAGGTCTTGTCAAGTGTTCGGTTTCTGTTTAAAAAAATGAAAGTAAAAATTTTCTCTCAGTGGTTTAGCGTGACGTCATCTGTAAACAAAACCAGTTTGTGGTAAAAAGGATCTGCTTTTATATTTAATGACAGCAGCAGTTTCAGCCTGTACGTTAATGAACGGGGAATTCCTGTAAAATCCCACTTCATTAATCTGTTTTTATTGGGTTTCACAAAATCAGTATTAGTAAAAAAAAAAAAAACTTATAAGGAATTATATAACCAATAAATAGAAGTGATACTTCAACTATGTAATATGGAATCCTGCCATTAGGTTATGTAAATAAATTCACATAAGAGATATCAGTGTGCTTAATGGAAGTGATAAAGGTCTTTCAGCTGTAATAAAAGTCGTAGCTATAGTTGAAGTAAAATATTTTATCTCTCATAAATGAGTCCTGAGAGCAAATATTAAAGCAGAATCGCGTCCAAAGTTCAGCCTTATACTCCTTCTCCTTCAGGCTTCTCTGTAATCATCTAAAGTTTTTAGATTGATAGTTTCCAAACTTTCTGAAGTTTTTCTTTTTCTTTGGCAACTAATTTGTTTGAAAGTTTTTTGTCTTTGACAAAAAGTTTGACTGACAAACAGTGAGATTCAAGCTCCTGTAACAAAACCAGGGACAGTAAAGTAATATATCTAAAACATGACAGGGTCGCATCTGTCAGAATAAACAGAAACAATAGTAACTAAAAATTAACAGGTGGGGTCAGAGGTCAGACAATCTACTTATAAACCACGGTAGAGGCTCTTCATGATTTGTGACATGTTTTGAATGCAGACGTGTAGAATCATGTTTTACTTTGGTTAGCATGAAGCTGGTTGATGCATTTCTTCTGTCACTTGACCAAACAAATATCACACGACCCCCCATGACCTCTAGAAACAAACTGCAACAAGATGGAAATCAATATTGGTTGTTAACATTGACCCAGTTTAATTTATCGATGTGTATTGATCTGCTACTTGAATGTGATTGGCTTTTTACTCAAACATTTGTTCAATCCAGAGTCTGAAACTCTGGGTTTACCAATCCAGCATCAGTGGGTTTAGTTGAACCAGAACTCCTGAAGTAACTCTGGGATACACCAGACTACGCATTGTTTAGCCTGCTTCATGCTTAGGATTCATAATGAAGGTGGTTGCCCCTAGTCCTAGTCAAAGCCTGTCGGAAGGGTTTCCCCTTGAAAACCTGTTAAGCTTGGTGGTTGGGGTGTAAGTGCAGTCCACCAGCGGCCCACCGTGTTTTTGAGTCAAAAAATGTTAAGTTACAAGAATTTGGATGTGTGAAAGCAGGCATCATAATTTGTGAGTTAAGCCTGGTGGGGGATGGAGGGTGGAGATTTGGGGATAGGGGGGATTAAGCCTGGTGGCTCACCAGGCTGATAATGCTCTGAGGGAAACTGCGTTGGGATTGTTCCCACCTCGTTTTTGGTTCCTATGCAGCTGATGACACATTTCTGCTCAGGCTTCCTGTGTACAGAATAATGTGAGTGCTTCATGGTTCTGGACCAGGAGTCCGGTCCAGATCTGTGACCTCCCGGGCCGGGCTAACAGTTCTGCTTGTCGTGGTCAGGATGTTTGCCTGCTGCTGTAACTGGCTCTGCATGGACTCCACGGATGTGGACCCGTCAGGCCGAGCTGACAGGAGACACCAGTCCTACACCAACTCGGCCTTCAACTCCCAACCGTCTCCGCCTCCACCTGAGCACACCTGTAAGGCCTGCGGTGGCTCCTTCGACACACCTGCCAGGAAGGTAACTCCGCCCCCATCACTTGCAGTCTAGAGGGCTTTTCTCCTGAACCTCATGGACTCTCAATTCAGGAATCGATCCGATGAGTTCAGGAGACGATCCGATGAGTTCAGGAGACGATCCGATGAGTTGAGGAGACGATCCAATGAGTTGAGGAGATGATCCGATGAGTTCAGGAGCCGATCCGATGAGTTTGGTTAAACAGACAGATTAAAGTTAGAAATGCAGGAAGTTCAGTTTGTTGTTCCAGCTGGTAAATGTCCTCTGTCTAAAGAGATGGAGGACAGAAAGTGTAAGCTGAAACTGACATTTAGTTGAGGTCAAACTGTCAAATGTTTCAGGTGAAATGGCGCCCTCTGGTGGAGCAGCCTCAGTTTGACAGTTGTGATTTTACTGATTTTTCATGTTAAACTGGCTGAGTTTCCTGCTGTCCACTTATGTCCCCACCTGTCTCCACCCATCCCCCAGCATGTGTGTGTTGACTGTAAGAAGAACTACTGCAGCGGCTGCTCCGCCCAGCAGGGACTGCGGCCGCGCCTCTGCCACACCTGTCAGCGTTTCTATGGCAACCTGCTGGAGCGGGCGGAGCTGATGAAGCTGAAGGTGAAGGAGCTGAGAGACTACCTGCACCTGCATGAGGTCTCCACCCACCTGTGCAGAGAGAAGGTGACGTGTCGTCGTGGTTTCAGCAGCAGCCAATCAGAGAGCGGCTGCAGGTGTTGTGGACGTGTTGGTTCCCTCCAGTTAAACCAGTGCTTCCTGTCCCCCAGGAGGAGCTGGTGGAGCTGGTGCTGAGTCAGCAGTCGTCCCCTTCTGGCAGCTCCGCCCCCGACACCCCTATCGTCCAGCCTCCCACCGTGACCTCTGACCCTCCGGACCCGACGCCTCACATCTCCGTTTCTGATTCGTCCTCTGATGCATCGAGTCCGGGCCCGCCCACTCCGGAGCCCGAAGCTCCGCCCCCAGACTCAGAGACTCCACCCTCTGATGCTGAGCTGGAGGAGGACGACCCGGTAAGTTCCGTAGAAGATCTGGACGACCGACCCGGTTCTGCTGACCCTCCCGGTTCCACTGACCGACTCATGTCTTCCAGGCCTGGGACCCGGAGGAGGCGCCGGTGTCAGGGCGCCGGGCTTCGCTGTCGGACCTGAAGAGCGTGGACGACATCGAGGACCTGAGTGTCCGGCAGCTGAAGGAGATTCTGGCCCGGAACTTCGTGGATTACAAAGGCTGCTGTGAGAAATGGGAGCTGATGGAGCGGGTGACCCGGCTGTACCACGACCAGCAGAACCTGCTGGGTGAGGAGAGACCAACAAGTTTCACCATGTTTACAGGAACCATTAGAACATCTGGGTTCTAATGGTTCTGATCCAGTCAGACTATTATCAGGTTCAGGTTATGTTCCAAACTGAGCAAGAAGTGTTTGATTGGTGATCTGCAGTGGCACACTTTTGCTAACCCTCTGGTAGCAGAGCTAATGTTAGCTTAGCAATTAGCTAATTGTTAGCTCCTAAGATAATATTTCTGGATGAAAGCTGAGAATTAGCTCCGTAATAAAGGCAGAGCTAATTCCGTTTTTGCTACCTTTAAAATTATTTCGAGCACTTTACTTCCTCCAAATCCATTTTTCTGGGTAAATTCTAATGCTCTAATTTTCTTGGCTTTTTTGTAAACTTTCAGTTGAATACAATTCAATATATATTTTGAAATTTTTATTGACTGTTAAGAATTCTTCAAGCAGCTAATCTTTTATATTCCTGCTCTTATTTTGAAGTGGATGAAGACTGTTTATACAGTTTCTCTCATTTTCCCCCAATAACTTTTGTATATCAAGAAACGTACAGTAACAAAATAAAATGGACGGTAGAGAACAAGATATAAATGTTATATGTAAGGGCTTTACAGGACATGTAAATTATAATGACAAAATTAAATTGCAGCTTGTCTGTCGATGCCAGACATGTAATTTGAATTCAATTTTAGTGAAAGCATTAGCTTCTGCTAGCCAATGTGTTAGTAGAGTGATTTAGCATTAGCTTCTGTTAAATACCATGCAAGTCCAGCGCATCATCATTAGCAGAGCTGATGTTTCTCTGGATCGCTGAATCCCATTGGCTGCTTCTCTGATGACGTCATTGTTTTTCTGTTTCAGCGGCTAACTCTGTGAACGCTGCAGGTGAGTGTAGTTCTGTGGGTCTGGGGGAACCGCTGCATGGTTCCATGTCTGACTCTGTCCCGTCCTCCTGCAGGTGGCGGCGGGCCGGCGCCGGGCCAGGAGGAGAACCTCTGTAAGATCTGCATGGACTCGCCCATCGACTGCGTCCTGCTGGAGTGCGGTCACATGGTCACCTGCACCAAGTGCGGCAAGCGGATGAGCGAATGTCCCATCTGCCGGCAGTACGTGATCCGGGCCGTGCACGTCTTCCGGTCCTGAGCCGCGGTTCTCCAGAACCAGCCCTCGCCTCCTCTTCAGAACCGACCGCCTTTAAAGCTGCAAACCAGAACCAGAACCTGCTGAGGAGACTTAATGACTTCTTCCTCTTTTCTTCTGCTGTGATCGAAGCGTTTGGTACTAATATGACACTGTGAGATTGGACCCGACCCGTTTTCAGGTCCTGGACCAGAAACCCAGAACAAATGGAGCAGGAATCCTGCAGCTCCTCAGACTCTCCGCTTTGCCTTAATCTGAATCACGTTTGGGTCACGATTGGACCCAACCGGGTCAGAACTCTGAGCTTTTTAATGTTTCTGGTTAATTCTTCCTTCAAAGTGCCTTTTCGGAACCGTTCCCACAGTCCAGGTGTAATGGACCAGCTACTGGACCCAGCCAGTGGAAGGGGGTGTCTCCATAGCAACAGAGACTGTAGCATGTGCTTCTGTCCGACCCGTTACTCACTGTGCCTCAGAACCATGAAGAAGAGTCTTTGAACCAGACAGGAAGTTGGACTTTACCTGAACAAACCAGCACTTTTTTTTCTCCAGAGTCAGTTTGTTTTCCAGATAGTTCACGGGTCAGAACTGTTCTGATGCTACAAGGGAATCACCATGGCAACCAGTGACTTGGCATTTCCTTATAAAACCCGTCACCAGGGGTGCTGGTAACTCCCAACAGAACCAACGGATGCAGGACCTTTTAAAAGTCTGTAATAAACTGATTCAGCTCTCAGGTAACGTAGTTCAGGTGTGCCGTGTAGCTCCGCCCCCAGCCTCAGATGATAGGCTCAGCAAGAAGAGTCTGAATCTAACCAATCTGTTCTCATTATTTATGTTGAAATTATGGGATTTAAATTGTTTAAGTGAAGTTTCTGACCTCTTACAACTTTTAATGAATCACTGAACGAAAGGGAAACTAGAATCTGATCAGGTTTTCACTGCTGAGCCACCAGGGGGCGGCAGAGGTGGTCCTACTGCTGCTTAAAGGGAATAAAGTGAAGTTTTCTGGGAATGTTCAGAGCAGGTTCCTTCCTGCTCTGGACCTTTAAGGACTGGGAGGTCTAACAGATGATTTTATTATGTTTACCGGCAGCCTGTGTGAAGTTTTCTTCTTCTGTTTGCACTAAAACCTTTTGATGCTGAATCACTTTAAACTTTCCTCTCTGGGGTTTTATTTTGCTCTTGATTTTTCTCTGATTGTGTTAAATCTATCATTTCTGCCTGCTGGTTTTGGATCAGAGCCGGATCCTCCACCTGCAGAGTTAAACTGATCCAGCGTCCGGCCCTCACAGGGGCCCCAAGCCACAGGCTGAGAACCTCTGTAGATACTCCAAATGAAGCTGGAAGCTAAATAAACGTCCAGATTATCCTGGAATCAGAGGGATTATTTGTAACAGATTTTAGTTTGTGGATTGAGCGCATAATAAATTTGTAATAAAACAGATCCGAGTCGTCGCGTTTTCATTCAGGCAGCGTTTTAAAAATGATTAAAATAAAATTGAAGGTATTTTAGAGGAAGTATTTGTTGAAATCTTTAATTCAATTTATTATTGATTCCGAAGGGAAATTAAAGGTAACTTATTAATTCAATAATCTTCAGAGTTAAATTGGATGCTGATGGCTGTTGGTAGGACATTTCCTGTAGCAGTCTCTGTTACAACTAGTTTGAAGAAACTTCTGACAGAAGACACTTTTTTCTGTAATTTCCTTAATTTTATGTGAAATGAGTCTTTACATTTTAATCCCCAAAGAGTCTGCAGTCGTCCTTGAACAGAACCAGAACAGAACCAGCTTTCTTCATCAGATCATTAAGCCTTTTCTGGGATTCAGAGTTTTTTCTTTTCTCTTTACCTTCCAGTTGCTGTTTGTTTCTTTTTTTGTTCCTCCCATTGCTGGATCCAACAACTCCCAGGACAATTTTCAGACCTACAGAAACAACCTTTATGATGAGACCTAAATGGATTTACCTGGGAATGCTGACAGTAATTGAGAACTGTCCAGATGAGCTGCAGGAGGTGCCAGGAAGGGACGGGAGGAGGCGTAGCCTGCAGCTGCTGATGTGAGCTCAGAGTTTCAGCCTGAACAGACGGAGCATTTCCACGGACGGCTGCAGGTACGTTGATCTGAACTCCCTGAACACATGAAGATCTGTCTCTCTGCAGGTCTCTGTTTCCCTTCCTCAGCAGCACTCAGCAGAGTTTTTCTCTCTTGCGTTGTTTGTGTCTATTTTCTGTGCTTGATGCTGCCTGGTAAAACTTTACAGGCTCTGGCTGCATTTCTGCAGCCTGTCAGCTCGCCATGTTGTTCAGGAACTGAACCATCTGGAACTATTTGTGAATGATTGAACTGAGAGAAAGTTATTTGATCAGGAAGAGATGGACAGCAGCGTTTGAGGGCTCACCAACTCAGGATCAGAGGACAGAAAACGCTGAAACCTGATGATCTTTATGCACCAACAATCTCTGCATGGGGGAAATCTCCACTCCTTCCTGAGTTAAACTAGTCAGTCAGGACGTTACTGTAAGAAATGGAGCGTTTGGATGTTGGTTCAGGGATTCAGCCGTCCAGCAGAAACCAGAACATTTGTTCTGTTGGGTCATGATGAGTCTGGACTGGTTCTATCCCTAGAGGCCTCAAGGCACTGGATCGCTGTCGTGTGATTGGCTGGTTTTTGTGTAACACCCTATCTTCCCTGGACTCCTGCCCAGGGAAAGCAGAGGAGGCCAAGCAGAGGAGGCCTCCCAGTTCAGCCCCTCAGCTGAACTCCCGTTTTAGAAAACATTGACATTTCTCATTCCAGTGTTAGAACCTAATAATTTCTTCCTTCACATTCTTCATAACCCAGAACTGAAGCAACCAACATCAGCTCAGTAACTCAATATTCTGAAATTATCTTTTCAGATTCTGCTGTTTATCTACAAATCAGCAGCTGATAAAACTAGAAAAAGCAGCTTCTTCCATAGACCAGAGCAGTGAAAGAGCTAAGAAGGTATTTTGTAATCAAAAGGTTTCTCATTATATTCTGCCAATCTAGCGAAGATCACCAAACTTTGGGAGAAAAAAAAACATCTCTTGGAGATGTACAGGAAGGCAGCCATTTTTGGTCAAAGGGTCATGTTTGGCCATTTTCATGTTTACTCACTTTCACAAACTCCTTGAATTTTGAGATATTTGCTTCATTTTCCATCAGTATGCAGTTAAGGGATGGAAGATTTAAAGTTATCAAAATGTTGAGTTTTTGAGCACGATTATGGGGCTTTTCACATGCAGACTTTAGAATCACTCAGGACAGTCTTGAGGCATTGAGGATCAAAAGTTATCAAAATCTTTTAGCTGCATCAGAGCAAAATCTGACCATAAAACATCAAGGTGGAAAAACTTCCACTGTGTGTCATTACCGAGCTGCTCACCTTCACATGGTCACTTGGTGACATCACAGTAGCCCCGCCCCCTTTAAACAGGAAGTCACCTGTTTTGCTGATGAATGTCTTCCTTTTACTCTTTGATTCATAAAGGTCACCAATTGACATAAAATAAGATGATGCTGAGTCCTCTCATCATTGGCTGGTGGCTCAACCACGGGGGCATGGCTGAACGGCGAATGCCGTATGCATACGGGTGGCTCTAAATTACACATGTATCATCCGAATGACACCAAACTGGATATCAATGACCTTTATTAACCTCTAAACAGGCCAATAGGATTATATTGAAATTTGGCTCCAGTGCGCTCCCTAGATTATTCCAACATCCATGTCTCTGATAAACAAACCAGTCCAATTTTTTGTGTGTCATCATCAGGAAGTACTGCTGAACACTTTGGTGTGGTGCATTAATGACACCTCTTAAGCCCCGCCCACTCAGATTATTTGGTGTCTCCTCCAGCACCTCCCTGTGGATGAATAACATTTAAAATGTATCCACTAACTCTTGAGAACCTTAACAACCACTCTTGACATGTTAAAAATTCTACAGGAAGTTCTCGCCTATCATTCACCATAAATCAGGAAGTGATAATAACTCCTGTCTTGGTTTCCATCCTAATTTTAAAATCTTGTTTTTGGACTCGTACTGATCTGGAATGAAGGCTATTTTGAAGGTTCGCCAAATTGCCTAGTCGAATATGGTGTGAGACGGTTCTACAGGAATTGGATGGCAGACCCGGTGCTCCGGCAGCCGCCATGAGGCCGGAGCGGCGCTGAGCTGCCAGGGCCGTACGAGGCTGCTTCAGCTCTAATTGTTTTTGTTTCTTTCTGATTCACAGTTCAGATCTGTAATGAAAGCTGGAAACACAGACAGACAGAAACCAACATCTTCCTTTCAGAGCCTCTTGTTGAACATGGACCACACCCTGATGGCGCTCCTGCTGTGGCTCTGCTGTTCAGGTAGCTCATCAAACAATGTTTGGCTCAGTTAAACAAAATCATGGAAGACATGTCATCCAAAGTTCAGCCTCTGTCTGCAGCTGCACTGATAAAACCTGCTTTCCCTTTATTTTGAAGGCAGAGTCTTCTGTTGTTGCTAATGAGATGGGTTGTGCTGAAATGTACTGAGATAGGAGAGATTAATGACCAGAAAAGGAAAATCTCACTGTGGTTCAGATCCTGATCCTCTCATCTCTGATTCTCCTTCCTGACATTTGTCCTAGGTGTTCATGCAGATGAAACCCACAGCCTGAAAGGTTTGTTCAGTTCTAGACTTGAGTTCAAAATCAAACTTAGCTTGTTAAACAGTAAAATGATGAATCTTCTGTCTGGTTTCTGTTCAGAGTCCATCAGGTTGGTGGGAGGATCCAGACGCTGTGACGGTCAATGGGAGTTGAATCTGGGAGAATGGAGACCAGTTCACATCGAAGGTTTTTATGATGGCCTGAAAGAAGCTTCAGTTATCTGCAGACAGCTGGACTGTGGCTCAGCTGTTTCAGCTAGAGATCATGAGCCATCATTTTTAATCCCTGTATGGACGGTCTCCTCAGAGTGTCTTCTGTCTGGATCTGATCTCAAGGACTGCGCAATAAAAGAAGAAGCATTTGGTTCTGTATGGTTCACCTGCTCAGGTAAATCTGTCACAAACATCGAACTCTTCCTCACTGGTGAGTCTGACTGAGATGCTGAGCTGTGTGAAGACTGGATCTGGGCCTCAGTTTCATCATTTAACCTTTGTTAAATGTAAAGAATCAAATTTCCTGACAAGTCAAATAAATCAGTAAACTAAAACTTCTCTTAGAGTTTTCAGACGTTCTAGTTCCAAAGAACTACAACGTCTATGACGTTATGACCAGTTAATATGACCAGTTCTTCTTGTCTTGTTTTAACCTCAGAAGTGATGGCATCACTTTTACATCTTCACACTCCTGTGTGTCTCCTCCTGTCAGGTTGGTGATGTTTGGCGTTAGCTAAGAGCCTGTTCCAATGTCCTGGTAGGGTTGGACGATATGGCGTTTCATATCGGTCAATATGGATAATTATTGATTTGTTTTTTCATTTAAAAAAATCTGAAATACTACCAAACATTTCCTGTGACTTTTCCTGTTTCCTCCATGTTTTTTTTTTTTTTTATTTCAAGCAGTCATGAGGCGCAGTGGTGAAACCTGAAACTGCTGCTGCACAATTTACTCAACAGGTTGTTTCTAGATAACCAAGGAGTGAGTGATGATTTCACCAGCCTAGCTTAGCTAACTGTGAGACGTTGAGCAGCTAACGTCTTTCTTCTGCCAACATTCCCCAGAATGTTGTGCGATTCTGGATCAGAGTTCAATGAAATTATTGAAACTTCTAACAGACATATTACAGTGGTGTGAAAAAGTGTGTGCCCCTTCCTCATTTCCAGTTTTTTTGCATATTTGTCACAATTAAGTGTTTCGGAACATCAAACCAATTTAAACAATAGTCAAGGACAACACAAGTAAACAAAATGCAATTTGTAAATGAAGGTGTTTATTATTAAAGGAGAAAATAAATCAAAACCATCATGGCCCTGTGTGAAAAAGTGATTTCCCCCTAAACCTAATAACTGGTTGGGCCACCCTTAGCAGCAACAACTGCAACCAAGCGTTTGTGATAACTTGCAATGAGTCTTTTATAGCGTTTTGGAGGAATTTTGGCCCACTCATCTTTGCAGAATTGTTCTAATTCAGTTACATTAGAGGGTTTTCGAGCATGAACGGCCTTTTTAAGGTCATACCACAACATCTCAATAGGATTCAGGTCAGGACTTTGGCTAGGCCACTCCAAAGTCTTCATTTTGTTTTTCTTCAGCCATTCAGTGGTGGACTTGCTGGTGTGTTTAGGATCATTGTCCTGCTGCAGAACCCAAGTTCGTTTCAGCTTGAGTTCACGAACAGATGGTCGGACATTCTCCTTCAGGATCTTTTGGTAGACAGCAGAATTCATAGTTCCATTTATCACAGCAAGTCTTCCAGGTCCTGACGCAGCAAAACAGCCCCAGACCATCACACTACCACCACCATATTTTACTGTTGGTATAATGTTCTTTTTCTGAAATGCAGTGTTCCTTTTACACCAGATGTAATGGGACACACACCTTCCAAAGAGTTCCACTTTTGTCTCATCGGTCCACAGAATGTTTTCCCAAAAGTCTTGGGGATCATCAAGATGCATTTTGGAAAAATTGAGACGAGCTTTAATGTTCTTTTTGCTCAGCAGTGGTTTTCTTCTTGGAACTCTGCCATGCAGGCCATTTTTGCCCAGTCTTTTTCTGATGGTGGAGGCATGAACGCTGACCTTAACTGAGGCAAGTGAGGCCTGCAGTTCTTTGGATGTTGTTGTGGGGTCTTTTGTGACCTCTTGGATGAGTCGTCGCTGCGCTCTTGGGGTAATTTTGGGCCTCTGGCCACTCCTGGGAAGGTTCACCACTGTTCCATGTCTTTGCCATTTGTGGATAATGGCTCTCACTGTGGTTCGCTGGATTCCCAAAGCTTTGGAAATGGCTTTCTAACCCTTTCCAGACTGATAGATCTTAATTACTGTCTTTCTCAATTGTTCCTGAATTTCTTTGGATCTCAGCATGATGTGTAGCTTTTAAGGATCTTTTGGTGGACCTTACTGTGTCAGGCAGCTCCTATTTAAGTGATGTCTTGATTGAAAACAGGTGTGGCAATAATCAGGCCTGGGTGTGGCTAGAGAAATTGAACTCAGTTGTTAAAAACCACAGTTATAGTATATTTTAATGAGGGGGGCAATCACTTTTTCACACAGGGCCTCGATGGTTTGGATTTTTTTTTCTCCTTTAATAATAAACACCTTCATTTACAAATTGCATTTTGTGTTTACTTGTGTTGTCCTTGACTATTGTTTGAATTGGTTTGATGTTCCGAAACACTTAAGTGTGACAAACATGCAAAAAAACAGGAAATGAGGAAGGGGCAAACACTTTTTCACACCACTGTTATCTATTGATAATAGATTATCTATTGATAATAGATAATATGATCATGTACCTACCTCGATATATATTGTCATTGATTTATAGTCCAGCTCTTAATCCTGGTCTATTTTATCTCCAATTGTATAAAGTTTGCATAATTCACCAGCAGTGTGGTTTGTTTGGCATGATGTGTAGTGCCATAACTCCTACAAAGATAATGTGAGTACAGTGTTGGAAACCCACCACAACCGCATGGAGAACAAGAACTGAACTGCACACAAAGAACCACGCAGACCAGTAGGGAACTGGGAATCCCTGAATTGTTACCATTGACCAATGGGCATCATGTGCTCCTATGAAGGAGGGATTTTCACACAGTTGGCGAGTCCCTGTAATGTCAAAGATTATGGTCCATTCACTTCCAGACAAACAGCAGCACTGGAGTCGAGGACGATGGGATGGAATAGGGTTAGAGGTCAAGAGATTTGGGTTTTGCCTGGATGGAGCGGTGGATCTCTGGGTGCCAGGTTTTGCTTGGCCGGCCCGGGTTCTCCCTGACCGCTGTCGCTTCATGGACCACCACTCTATGTGGGTTTCCTGGGGGCTCTCTGAGGGCCCACACAGGTCTCAGCTCTTAAAACCAGAGACCTTCCGGGTTCCCTGACCTTGGTCAGCCAGTAAAGGTCTGCAAAAACTGTTCATGCACAACATTGTGGATAAAATATTTTCTTTGTCTCTGTAGAGTCTGTCAGATTGGTGAACGGGGGAGATGGCTGTTCAGGCAGACTGGAGGTGAAGGTCTCCCAGTCTAGCCAGTTTAACCAGAGCTGGTCTTCAGTGTGTGAAGCTGACTTTGACCACCAGGATGCAGAGGTGGTGTGTAGGGAGTTCAACTGTGGGTCTCCTAAAGTCCTAAAGGGAGGGCTCTATGGAGAGGTGGAGGCTCCAATGTGGTCACCACAGTTCCAGTGTGGAGATAATGAGTCTTCTCTCCTGGACTGTAGAAGGTCCGACTCAGCCAGAAACTCCTGCTCACCTGGAAAAGCTGTTGGACTCACCTGCTCAGGTAGAGGAGGAGCCACAGATATGGTTGGTTTAATTTCTGCTCCATGTTTTGCTGATGACTTTCTGCTTTCTCTTTAGAACCGTTGAGGTTGGTGGGGGGACCCAGTCCTTGTGAAGGTAGACTCCAGATAAGACGTGAGGGAAAATGGCGACTGGGGATATTGTGGAGCTTAAAGTCTTGGACCCTGAACCACACAGAGATTATCTGTAAATGGCTGGGCTGTGGCTCTGCTGTTTCAATGGAAAGAAACACAGAGCCACTCCAGCAAGAAATGTCTGAGATCTATCTTCACTGCATTGAGCGAGTACCTTCTATCAGGGAATGCATGTTTTATACAGAATATTCAACTGAAGCCATCAAACTCAAGTGTTTAGGTGAGTCAAACAGTGACACTTCTTCTCTAACTGGGTCACAAGTTCTGCTGAGTAACATGAAAGTAAACATGAAGGATGAAAACTCATCTGGAGTCAGAAACCAGCCTGAACGTATCAGGCTGATAGAGGAACATAACAGGTTCCTCAAGCAGCCTTTAAAGGTTCGTTTTAATTTTCCTTCAGGTCAACAGTCTGTCAGTGCTAAATAAACCAGAGGTTGCTTTCTCTTCTGATTTCTCAATCAATCAATCAATCAATCAATCAGTCAATCAATCAATCAATCAATCAAATTTATTTGTATAGCACATTTCAGCAACAAGGCAGTCGAAAATTCTTTAAATCATAAAAATACAAAGTCATAAAGGGTTCCTCCAGCCAATAATCTCCCTTCGCTTTGTGTTTCCAGAACCAGACAGAGCCACAGATGGGAACCTTCGTCTCACAGGTGGTTATATGCAGAGGAGGAGAAGATCTGCTCCAGACTGAAGTGAATTAGCTGAAGTCACCTGCTAGCTCACTTGTTCTGATGATTTTCTGATTCTGGTTCACTTTCAGTTTTTACACCAGTTTTTATCTTCTGTCTGGTTCTCCTGCTGCTGAGCGTCACCTTCTTCATCTTCGCTCTTTGCTTTACCTACAAGGTATTCCTCGCTGCAGAGTTCCTGCTCATGTTGAGCTGTAGAAACCCCTCAGTAACTGTGCTGCCATGTCTCTGCAGCCCACCAGGTGGCAGCAGTCAGGCCAGTGAGCTGAAGATGCAGCAACGATGGACGAGTTCTCCTGATGGAGATGTTCGCTTCACCCTGACCTCAGAGGAAATGTTCAGTTTCCTGAACTCCTCTCCTCAGTCATAACACATATGGCTGCTTTTTAAATCAATTCAATTTTGTTTTTCACCTATAAAAAATATTTTCCTGTGCAAGTGGCAGTAATATGAGCTTTGATCTTTCTACATGTTATGATGTTATTCCTTTATAAAAAAAAAAAAAACTAACCTTCAGTGTTGGCTTGATACATTCATGCATGTTAGATTAATCCTTTAATCTCCATGCCAACCATTCAGCTGCAAAACCGTGCAGTACCAGCCGCTCTGCGGTACCGCTTCTCCTCTTCTACGTTTTTCCCTTGGTGATTTATGTTGTGTGAATTTGATGTTCATTTTCACTGTCATGCTGATGACACCCACCGCTACATCACCACTAATCCCTTGTCCATTCTTCCACCCAGATCCTTCTCTGACTCCACCTCTGAAATAAAAACCTGGTTCACCCTAAATTTCCTTAAACTAAACAGCACCAAAACTGTCATCGTCTCTGCGATTCAGTATCATCCCAACTCAGAAATATCAATTCACTCTGGCGTTTAAATCACAACACATTTGTTGGCAATTGTTTATTCTATGAGTTGCATTTTGCTCTTTCTGTTCAAGTGATTTCATTATTTTACTGTTGTTTCTTTTAATTGTAAAATGTCCTTGAGTGCAGAGAAATGTGCCTCCAAATAAAATGTCTTTTTACTATTTGTAAGTTTGGTTTCAAACGCTTTATGTTCAAAAGAAGTGTTTTTTCTACGTATTTGTATGATTTTTCTTATTTAGTCTTTGGATTATCACAGTTTGCACATAAAATAAAATTTTTCTCCATCTGATGACATTATCAGATATTCAGCTCTTTTGCAAAGGTATAATGAAGTACGGTAGTTGTTTGTTTTAGCACTTTAGCTATGACAGATTTTCATGAGTTTCAGAAGTAAGCGATTTTTTTCTTTATCCTCATTGGCTGGTAGTTTCACTTCCCTAGTAGCTGATTGGCTGGCTGTTAATTCAGTGGGCGGGGTTCAGTTTGAACCACAATCCCGCCGCCTACATCGGTATCAAATTTCCTGCTGCCATCATGGCGACCAGCAGAAGCTTGTTGTGAACAAAACTTTCTGAACCAAGTGAGATTCATTTTGCGCTTTTGCTGGGCATTAAAAGGATTTCCGAGGCCGTTTTATTTATGTTTTTGTTTTCTTTTGAAAGTTTAGCCACTTGCCGGTATGGCTGATAGACCGGAGAGGAGGAGGCAGCCAGCGGGGCGGAAGAGCCGGCAGAGCCAGCCGAGGAAGAGCTCCAGCTCCCGGGTACAGTCTTGAGCTACAACTGTTAGCAGTTACAACCGTTAGCTGGTTCTCAGAACAGTTTGAGATCTTCTAACTGTTCTGAGAAGCCAAAACCGAATTATCTTTTGGAAAAAAAGAAAGAAAAAGCTTTTGTCAATTGTCCGAGTTTTAAAAAAGTTTGTTAAATAGTTTAATCGCAGCAACAAGGGAAAGTTAAGACAACACACAAGTAGGCCACCGGTGTTGCGTTAAATTCTGTCTCCCTCACATCCGAAGCCAGGTTCGGGTTCAGGGTCCAGTTAAAGGGATGTTTCACTCTTTTCAAGCTGAGAGCAGCTTCGGTGTTTATATTTTCCACTGAAAGCATTTTTTTAAAACAGCTCCCATGTTTTAAACCCCAATAGTTCAAATCATTTCTATGCTTTCAGTTTATAACAACATCTGGGTTTCCTTCACCTTTCCACTTGCATCCACTGAACACAAAAGGCTTTTTTAAAGCTTTGGAAATATTACGTCAGCAATAGTTTTTTGTAAAATGCCGTTGAGAGTTTCCATCCTAATCATGCAAGACAATTATTTATTCCTGAAAATTTAACCTCTTTAAAGCCAATTTAACAATTAAATAATCTTTTTTTTTTTCATTTAACTTTAAATTGGGATTATTTAGGTTCACCAATCTCCATTTTATTTGCCTAAATTGGTAAATTAGTACATGGAGGTTAGCAATTGTTACCTATTATAGACCCTAATAGTACCATGACAGTATCATCAGTTTTATAGTTGGTGTAATAAAATAATTAACTTTTTTTTTTTACTTTGTGCGCTGAAGTATTTTTCAGGTCTGGAAAGGATGAAGAAAATATTTACAGATTTTATTCTTTATCTGAAAGTTGTTTTTCACCAAGTTGTAAATCCTTTTCAGTATTTTATGTTTTGTATTTAAATCCTGACCCCGAGACGACGACTGTCATCAAATTCTTCTAGATGTTTGTTTTTAAGATCAAAAAGTAGCTAAAATGAGCAGCAACAGCAGGTGATGTGGATTAGCAGTTGTTCACGCCACTGTGAAATACATTGTCTGTGGTTTGGAACCGTTAGCTTAGCATGTCTCTGTAAACAGCGACAGTCTTCAGTCAGAGGCCTTTCTTGGATGGTTGCAGTTATCAGCAGGTTTAGATTCATGTGACAGTTTGTGACTTCAGACGGTGAACGGTTTGATCTTTAGCAGTCTTGTCTGTTTGCTTCAGGTGACTCTGGAAAAGGTTCTGGGGATCAGCCCGGTGGTCAGCAGCTTCCTGACCTCTGACCCTAACTCTGGCCGTATTGCCTATCCTGCAGGGTGAGTGCTGCGTCGGGTTCCACCTCCTCCTCAAACCATCTTCATCAAATCTGACTAAACTGGTCTCAAACGTTGGTGCAGCAAAAAGTTTTGTTTCCACTTTTGTGTTTAGTGGATGCAAGTGGAAAGTTTTGTGCCGCGGTAAAATGTCAAAGATGTTAAATGTTTCCAGAGGTCATTAAAGGTCAACCTCACCTAATTCACTTCAGACAAATTTGGTGCCAATCAATCAACTCGCCTCTGTTTGTGCTGCTTTTGAAAATATTGATCATGACCTCTTTAAACTTTATTAATAAATATCTTTAAGATGATAACGGCACAAACCGAAACTTTTACTGCACAAACATTTGACACCAATTTAGTTTGATTTGAAGATGGGGGGTGGGGGGGGGTCCAGCTTCACTCGGGTACGGAGACATTCAGCTGCCAGCCGCCACGCGTTCTGTGACAGATGTGATGATGTTGCTGTTCCTCCTCCAGGTGTGTGGTGGTGCTGTTGAACCCACTGAACAACAAGCAGGATCACATCATCAACGCCTCCAGGAAGCCCTTCACCGCTCTGAGCTTCTCTCCTGACGGGAAGCACCTGGTGACCGGAGAGGTGAGGGACGAACCGCACGCCTCTTGGTGTTTGGGTTGTTTTGGTCTCCTCACGTCGCCCCCTGCTGTTCCAGAGCGGCCACATGCCCTGCGTCCGGGTGTGGGAGGTGGGCGGAGGCCAGGTGGCCGAGGTCCAGGCCCATAAGTACGGCGTGGCCTGTGTGGCGTTCTCCTGCAGCGGCTCCTACGTGGTCTCTGTGGGGTTCCAGCATGACCGGACCATCAGTGTGTGGGACTGGAGGGTGAGGAGACGCGCGCACACACACACACACACACACACACACACACACACACACACACACACACACACACACACACAGGGCTCTGAATCCCAGCTGCTGGTTTCACTCTTAATGATCCTTTAAAGCCTGTAAAACATCCAGGGTTTCCTTACTGGGAGTTAAATCTGTACGTTTGATTGGACAGATGAATTAAGTCACATTTTGACAAAACTACCAACAACCTGATTGTCTGATCCTGATGACAGGAAGTGAAAGAAACAGGTTCTCTAGGAAAATATCCCTCCAGAACAGACTTATCATAGTTTCTTCAGATATCCAGGAAGTCGGTGCATCTTTAAATTCTTGTATCTATAATTAAATTCTTAAAATGTCTTTGATAAATTTTTTAAAAAGTAAGTTGCCATTAAATGTGTTTGTCACATGTTTTTTGCCTCAAGCTGATTGAAGCTGTCAGGAACCAGCTACTGTTATACCTGTAAACGTCATTTGGAAAAATGATGTTCATATTTGCAAAGTCCGACCCGGGTTGCAGAACGGGCAGTTGTCGAGGGCAGTGCGTCAGTCCACGAGTTTTCACTTTATTTTCTTTCATATAAATCTTAAATTTCATTCATGATGGAGGTAAATATTCTTATATTTGAGTTACGCTGATAACAGAAGGTTCTGGATTGTTTTCTGCTGCATTATTTATATCTTCCCATCCCTACTTGTTGCCAACATTCTGCCTTACCTTGACCTTTGACCCCAAGCAGAAAGGTTCCATCATCGCCACCAACAAGGTGTCCAGCAGAGTCTCCTCCGTCTCCTTCTCCCAGGACAGCAGCTACTTCGTTACCGCGGGAAACCGACACGTAAAGTTCTGGGACCTGGACGGCTCCAAGGACCGGCGGGTCAGCTGACGCCTCCTCAGCCAATCACAGCCCGGCTGCCTGCCGCTCGCCTGGCTCTCACCTGCTCCCTCTGTTCCCAGGTGAACAGCACCGTGCCACTGATTGGCCGGTCCGGGTTGCTAGGTGACCATAAGAACAGCGTGTTCTGCGGAGTGGCGTGTGGGCGGGGCCCAGCGGCGAGCAACACGTACTGCGTCACCGCCGCCGGGGTCCTGTGTCTGTTCAACAGCAGCCGGCAGCTGGAGGCCTGGGTGAACCTGAAGGTCAGAGGTCGTGGCGTTGGCATGTCGGGGGGGTTCCTGGGATAACTCCTCCTCTTCTCCTGCAGACGGCGGCGGCGAGCGGCCTGGCGGTCAGCGAGGACTGGGTGTTCTGCGGCTGCGCAGACGGAGTGATCCGAGTTTTCCGGCCGGCCAACCTGCAGTACGTGGGAACGCTGCCGCGGCCGCACCGCCTGGGCGTGGATCTGACCCGGAGCGCGCCGCACAGGTCGGAGCGCCGCCGCCGCGCCCTCTGACCCCGTGCCGTCACACCCGTTCTGACCTCTGACCTCCTGCTCCCCCAGCAGCCCGCCCCCTGCCGGCTCCGAAGCGGCGCATCCTGACACCCTGGCGCTGACCTTTGACCCCAGAGGGCGGCGGCTCAGCTGCGTGTACACGGACCACAGCGTGTACGTCTGGGACGTGGCGGACGTGAAGAACGCCGTGAGGCTGCACTCGGCTCTGTACCACAGCAGCTGCGTGTGGAACATCCAGGTCAGGAACATCCATATTCTGATCGGTGATCAATCGGTGATCAATCGGTGATCATCCTGTTGGTTTATATTCACTCTCATCTAAATCACCGATACGAAGGTCTGATGTCATAACACCACAGGAAATGTTCAGATTTACCTGAAGAAGCTTTGGAAGCAGAGAAACCTGGACTGGACCAACCGGGTTGATCAAACATCAACAATATGAACTTATTAATAAATCAGGAAGGCAGAAGACGATGTTTTCTTTTTAATCCAGTTTCGGTTTGGAATGTTTTGTTTTCCAGGTTTATCCGGAGCTGCAGGATCCGTCTCAGGCCCGTCTGCCGCCATCGGCCTTCCTCACCTGTTCCTCTGATAACACCATCAGACTGTGGCACTCTGACGCCCCCATCAGGCAGAGGAACCAGTACAGCCAGGTGAGACCGGACCGGTTCAGGCTCAGCTCATCACAGTGGCTTCAGATGATTCCATGAATCAAAATTAATTCAAGCTAAAACACTGAAGGAAAGTCGAAGCTGAGCTGGACGTTTCTTTAGTTATGATACTCTTTTAAAGTCTTTATTTGGTATTTTTTATCTTTGTAAACTTCTTTAAAACATCAATTTGAAACTAAGAAGGCTTATTCTACTCTTTCATTTTAACCTGAACTTTGCAGTTTCGTGCCAGACGGATTTTAAAGAATATCAGTTTAATATAAAAAAAAAGTCCCAGGACTGTTGCTGCTAGCTGGGCTGCTAGCTGGGCTGCTAGCTGGGCTGCTAGCTGATGTTAGGCCTAAACCCTGGCTTGAGGGCTTGTTCCACTGCGGCGCAGTTCGCTGCAGTTCAGTTCATTTTCAGGAGCGTTTCCAGCGCTAACGGACTCAGCCTGGCAGAGCGGGTTGAACCCAAACAGCTAACGCTAACGCTGCATCATGCTACTGTGACGTTTCTGTCCTCCAATCAGTGGACGGTGGTGTAGCTCCATTGGACCGATTCTAGGTCCAGCTGTGAAAATAAGTTTGATCTACAACAATAAGAGAGTGAGCGGTTATTGAGTCACAGCAGTTATCAGAATAAATATTTATCCACCAACGAGCTTCTGTTTCGGTTTGGGTTTTATCCAGAAGACCCTGATGGGTTCTGGCCGGTAGGGAGTCGGCTGTGAACAAGAATTGGTTCTGCCTGACGCTCCGGTTCTGCCGGGTCCGGTCAGCGGACCTGGTGATTCTCCTAAGGCTGCAGCGGGTCGTTCTGTTTCCAGGACCTGCTGAAGATCCTGTATGTGGGGGAAGACGTTCAGCGCCTGCAGGCTGCGGGGGCCGAGGCTGACGGGCCGGACGGGAAGGCCGGGATCCGGGTGCTGGGAATCAGTCCGGACGGGAAGCACCTGGCGGCCGGAGACCGCTGTGGGAACCTGAGGTGAGAACCCGCAGAGCCTCATGTTTCTGATCAGAACCGGACGTTAGCCGTTAGCTAACAGAACCGGAGCGGCTTCAGATTCTGAAGGTTCAATCTTTACGTTCTCCTGAGGAGTCGGAGACTTTGTTCTGCAGCTTGGTGTTTATCAGGCTTCCTTCCTGTGGATCCGTTTTTGTAACCGAGTGGTGCCTCCTGTTTCCAGGATCTTTGATCTGGAGAGCCTGACTGAGCTGCTGAAGATCGAGGCTCACAACTCCGAGGTTCTCTGTTTGGAGTTTTCTCCTTTGTCCTCAGGTGAGATTCAAGCTGCTGCTCCACGTTGCCATGGTGATGTCTGAACGCAGAACTGGATCCTGTAGAAAGTCTGACTTCCTGTTTACTTCCTGCGACTGGTTCAGGAGTGAAGCTGCTGGCCTCAGCCAGCAGAGATCGGCTCATCCACGTCTTCAACCAGGAGAAGAACTACAACCTCCAGCAGACCCTGAACGACCACTCCGCCTCCATCACCGCCGTCAAGTTCACCGGTGAGGGCGGGGCCAGCAAGGCGCCTGCTCCTATTGGCTGCTCCGGTTCAATCCGCTCTGAGCCAACGATGCGTTCAGGGAACATTCAGCTTCTGCTTGTTTTGGGTTCAGGTCAGAGTCCAGAGGTCCAGCTGGTGAGCTGTGGAGCCGACAAGAGCATCTACGTTCAGACGGCCGAGCAGGTTGGACCCTGAACGCACCACAGCTGCAATTTACTGTATCTCTCTGCATTTTACAGCATCTCCCTGCATTTTACAGCATCTCCCTGCATTTTACAGCATCTCTCTGCATTTTACAGCATCTCTCTGCATCTCCCTGCATTTTACTGCATTTTACTGCATCTCTCTGCATTTTACGGCGTGTTGGGAAGGTGTTGCTGTCTGAGCAGCAGGAACGCTGAGCTTCATGCTTCCAACCTCCACTTCCTGTTTCCTGCAGCCGGGCGCAGTGTCAGTCTGTTTTAGTCAATCAAGTTGAACCAATAGAATAAATTTACAGTGGTACACATAGGGTAAAATAAATCAAATGACCAGGATAAGAATAAAAATACAATTATTGAAAAGAAGCCGTAAAGCTGAGTGGAAATAATGTGATAATAATAGAAGCACGCTGCTGAGACGTTGGGCATGTTGTGTCGTTGCTCCTCCGTCTGATTCTGGTTCTTTCCCAGACGCCGGACGGGTCGCTGTTCTCCCGGCGCCACCATGTGGTGGAGAAAACCACACTGTACGACATGGACCTGGACCCCACCGGGACGCGCGTCTCTGTGGCATGTCAGGACAGAAACGTCAGGTAAAGACCGCCTGGAGCGCTCGGTCTGTTTGACCTTTGACCCTCTGATTCAGTGCTGCCTCCTCAGAGTTTACAGTGTGGAGACGGGGAAGCTGGAGCGCAGCCTGAAGGGCTCGGCGAGCGACGAGGGAGCCCTGCTCAAGGTAACCGGGGTCCGGCCGACCTCTGGCCGACCTCTGGCCGACCTCTGGCCGACCTCTGGCCGTCTGCAGGTTCACTCGGACCCGTCCGGATCGTTCTTCGCCACCAGCTGCTCTGATAAGAACATCACCATCTTTGAGGCGGAGACTGGAGAGTGCGTCGCCATGCTGTTCGGTCATTCAGGTGAGGAAGAGGAAGATCAGCAAAGAAATGTTCTGACTGAAGCTT
>NW_015113635.1:0-2373 GCF_001443285.1 Poecilia latipinna | reverse complement strand
AGGAGGAGAAAGAGAAGAAAGCAAAAAACGATCAGGTGCTCGGTCGGGGGGGGGGGGGGGGGGGGGGGGGGGGGGCCAACTCCAGGCCTGGAGGGCCTCCTGCAACTTTAAGATGCACTTCAACACACCTGAGTCAAATAATGAGGTCGTTAGCAGGATTCTGGAGAACCTGACTGCACTGAGGAGGAGATTCAGCTGTTGGATTCAAGTGTGTTGGACCAGAGAGACATTAAGAGCTGCAGGACTCCGGACCTCCAGGACCAGGATTGCCCAACCTGGTCTAGAAACTAGAGCTGCACCGATCAAAGCTTGTCTATGAACGAGAGGTCTCACTCCAACATGAACTGATGCAATTCTGACTAAAACATGTTATCCATTCAGTGAAGTTACTCAAAGTGTAGTTGCTACTTTATCCCACAGAATAACTGAACTGGTTTGTTTGCTGGGTTTCCATATTTAAAAAATGAGAATATGGTTAAAAAAAATTCCGTATTTTTTTACATATAGAGACGGAACCGTGACGGAAAAGTTTCTAGTGATTCAGATGATTATGACCACAATATTACTAACAGGTTTCAGTGTATTCGTAGAAAGTTGAGTGGAAGGAAAAAGTGCCCAAACAGGATAGCTTCTAACTTCATTGCAGACAATGGCGGCTCCTGCTGACCTTTTGGCCTCTGTGTGTTGCTCAGAGCTGGTCAGCTGCATGCGGTTCAGCCAGGACTGCAGACATCTGATCTCAGCGTCTGGAGACAGGTAACCTCTGACACGGCAGCCCGTCCGGCCGTGACCTCTGACCCCTCTCTGACCACCGTCTGCTGTTCTGCAGCTGCGTGTTTGTGTGGCGCCTGGACCCCCAGATGAGCAGCACCATGAGGAAGAGGCGGGCCCCGGGGCCGAGTGGCCCCCGGCAGCCCAGCATCAGGTGGGTGGCGTTCCCAGAGGCGACAGCAGGGGGCGCCGGCCGCTTCAGCTGCTCTGTCTGTGTTCCAGGAGGGAGACCTTCATCACCGTCCCCGCCCCCCAGCTGCCTCTGGTGGAGGAGGAGGAGGATCAGCAGACCCCTGGGAGACCGGAGCCCCCTGCTGGTGAGTCTGAGCAGATCGACCAGAACCCAGGAGGCGGAATAACTTCATTTATTTATTTCCAACAAGTTTTTAAAAATAACAGAGGGATTAAAAAACACGAATATCCCCCAGTGATCAGGAGATAGAAATGGAGACCGGATCAAGAACGCTTTGTCATGTTGACGAAACAAACTGAATATATTTCTACGCAGCAGAACCTGCTGCTGGCAGAGCAGCATCACGAAAACCTCCTAAAATATTTAGTTTTATCACGATGGTGGCTCTCTGCTTTACATCAGGGCTGGAGATTCATAACTGGAAGCATCAGGAAGATTTTGACTAAATGTTTGTTTCATAGCTGGTGACTGAAAATCATTCAGATTAATTAGATCGTTTAGATCATTTGGATTATTGAGATCTGCCTCGAAAGGTTCCATATTCATGAACTAAACTTTGTTTTTCAGAGACGCTGCTGCTGGAGACCAACGGGAAGATGCCCATGTGGTTCCGGAAGCTGGTCGGTTCCCTCTGATCCCGACCGCATCGGACCGGTTCTGGATACCGGGTTGGTTCTGTGTGGATTCTGTAACGTCGGGTTTTGTCTGCAGGCCGACGCCGAGGCCTCCTCCGTCGACCAATCGGAGGCGGAACCCAGCCAGGTGCGCAGCCGGTGGGCGGAGCCTCTGAACCCGCTGGCCTTCTGCTCCGGCCTGAACGCCAGCGGGAGCCATGAGGAAGAGGAGGAGGAGGAAGAGTTCCACCCTCAGAGCCTGGACAGCCTGCTGGGAGATGAAGAGGAGGAGGAGGAGGTGGGCTGGACACCTGGGTGATGTCATCAGCTGTGTGTGTGTGATGTCATCAGCTGTGTGTGTGTGAACTCTGTGTGGCGTTCAGGTGCTGCAGGCATCCCGGGGAAACCAGACCTTCATCCTCCAATCAGAGGGCAGCCCCTCCCTGTCCGACAGGTAAGCCCCGCCCCTTTGGCCCCAGCCTGGCGGTCCGGTTCTGTTTGGGTCTGAACCTGGACTTCCTGTTCCAGGGACTTCAAGGTGGAGGCTGGGGCCGATCCCGCGCTGGAGGTCAGAGGTCAGGGGGCGGAGCCTGTGTGGAGGACGCACCCCAGTCCGGACTCGGCCTGCTCCGAAGGGTCGACAGGAAGTCTGGAGCCGCAGCACGACACCGGTAAAGGGCGCCGGCGCCGGTCCATCTGCAGAGTTACAAACCAAAACCTGAAGATCCAAGAGACGTTGGGGGCGGGGGGCCCGGGGGGGGGGGGGGGTCGCCAGTCAGAGGGCCCATGGGGGGG
>NW_015113634.1:200812-225988 GCF_001443285.1 Poecilia latipinna | reverse complement strand
ATCCCCCCCACCCCACCCCTGAAGCCCCTCACTCTCCCTCCCGTGTCACCGAGCAGAATTGGAGAAGAGGGGATGAAAAGAGGCGATAAAATAACACACTTACTGAAACACATGGGGCAAGCTATAACCTGTTAGTTCAGTAACTGTGTGTGTCTCAGCGTGTGGGCGTGCGCGTGTGTGCCTGTGTGTGTGTGTGTGTGTCTCTCTTTGTCAAGTGTATAATAGTTTCTGCACGCCTGCATATAGCTGTTGGCTTTCACACAATCAGATTTCTTTGATTGAATCCTCGTGCGTAATATAAGAGGAGATTGTGAGAACTGGATCTATTACTGAAAAAGAAAGACACAGGTGTTCGGTTTTGTCTTAATGCATGATGCGTCTTCACCTGCCGGTTCAGGTGCAGTGGAGCCCACACGGAGAAAATGCTTGTAATTATAAGCCTTCCACATGTGAGCCGTCTCCTCTCCGGGATGCGCAGACCTTCGCACTCCATCTAACACCGTGGAAATCAATGAAAGCCAGTCGGAGAGGTGTGAAGATTGAGCTGCGGTCAAAATACTTTGCATGCCGTCTAGTGATGGGAATTCCTGCTCTTTGCCAGGATCCGCATCATTTGCCTCAGCTCGAAAAAAGAAGGAGGAAAAAACTTTGTAGCTGCTGCTGTGTAAAAAATTGGTGAACTTACTAAGGTGAGTTCTGTTGAAAGTTTCTCAGCAGTTTATATCTTCTAAGTCTGCTTAATGACTGAGTATGAATCCAGACTAGTTGGTCTTGGAGGATGACATGGTAGGCTGAAATGGGCCTACACCAAAGTGGACTGCTACCTTCTTAAAACAAATCTCAAAAATCTTTCAGAACCTTGTCTAAATACTTTTACCGACCTTTAAACCATTATCACATGTGCATTTGGTGGGTCTTTACACAAAAGTAGGTCGTCGTTGATACAAGGATTATAGCTGGAAGGTCACTAATGATCTTTAGTTCTTGGTTCATTCAAAATGTTTCTGGTCAGAATAAATGCCTGATGAGTGGATGTGTGAAACAATGTGAAGATAAAAACTCGCTACTTCACTCTGAATTAAATTTTCAGGCACTTCGTCTAAACCTAATTTAGGATGTTTTCACACCTGATAGTCCAGTAGGCTCGGTTGGATTGGGGATCAGGATTGTAACATTTGTTAGATTTTCAGCTAAATGAAGTTTGCTTTCACATTACACCAGTGGTGCCAAAAGTGGATCCTCGAGGGCCGGCATCCTGCATGTTTTAGTTCCCCCCTGGTGGGAGTAACAACCTTTTTGGCATGTCAAAGTTCTTCTTAGGCCTTCTGATGAGCCGTCATTTGATGCAGTTGTGTTAAACCGGGGAGAGAGAACATATGTTTTAGACATATAAAAAATGGATTCTACACCCATCGTTCACAGAAACAAACTAGCATTACAAAGGCCAAAAACAAAAGCAAGCGGTAGGAATGACAGTTGTTTTGTCTGAGGAGAAATATTTTTGGGATTTTATCTGTTTGACTTTGTGGAGACACTTTTTCTGTGTTAAACTGAGTTACGTTTCTGTTTCATAATTTGTTCTTATTGCATTTGTTTTTGGTTGTCGTCACCGAGCATCAAAACAAAATGTAGATTCAAACACATTATGTCAACACCTCACACCCTTTATACTATTCTAGGAAACTTCAGTTTGTAATTATTTTTAATAATCTGGACCTATTGGAGCTCAATTGAAATACATTTTATTCTTTCTCATTGTCTGTTCTCGTTTCAGACACATAATTTTCAAACAATTACACAAATGCCAGTGTGTTTACTGCCTGCTGTTTTCAGTTGAATCCATCTTTTCAGCACGTGCTTGATCAATACGTTGACGGCTGTTGAACCCCTATGGAACTCAGAGGTGAAAGGTCATAGAGGTCATAGGGCATTGAGTGCTGAGAGTCAGCATATTGTCCTGCTGATTACCTTTTATTAAAGCCTTCACACATCCATAAAGCTGGATGTGTGGAGGTGATGCTGAACCAACCTTTAGCTTAAAATGAGAGGTAATCGTTTTCAGGACAACAGAAGATCAACAGTATCTGAATGTCATACTTCTAAGAAACACAATAAAACACCTCCAACAAATAGATGAGCAGGTTTTCACTAGAGCTCCTGATGGATCATGTTTATGGTCCTTAAATTTTATTTTGTATCAGTCAAAGTATCTTTCACTGTAATTGCTACTACACATAGTGGGCAGTTTGGGCTCGGTCCCAAACCACGTCTAGTGCCAACAAAATATGGCACTGGCCACGCAGTGCCATATTTTAGCATATTTTAGCATATGCTAACTATCTACTAGATTACAAAGCTGCTTCTCTTTTTTCTTTTTTGTTTGATAAAGCCAGCTGCCTCTTTGTTAAATAAATTTTGCAGCAGACGAAGTGAAAGTCTAGACTTTGATTGGGTTGAATATGTTTTGATCTAAACCTGTGGTGTCCAAAGTGTAGACTTGTGTAGACCACAGGGTCTACATAAATTCAGCTTTTAATAATAAAAAAAGAATAAAAAATGCAAAAATATCTTCTTTGTTTTTTTCTTTCTTCTCATCTCAACAATAACTAAATGTAATTTTTTTGTGGATTATTAGTGCCTGGTTTGATTTTGACTCCTTCCAGGTCAGACAGCCTTCGGATGTGATGTGCGGCATCAGAACAAATCGAGAGGCGATGTTGTCTCAGAGTTCCCAGGTGCTTCCCCAGCTGTAGCTCTCATCCCGCAACTAAACGGCACATTCTTTTTTTCTCCTCATCATCTCTGTGTTGTAATTTTAGATTAATAGACTCTGCACAGAGAAAAAAAGCTAAAGAGCCCAGATTATTCACGAATGTAATCTGTGATTGGTTTTAGTGGATCCTGGCTTTTTGGTGGCTTTAGAGGAGATACAGCTGATGATTTATTTTATTTTTTTTTTAGGATTTTATTATAGCAGCTCTTCTGCTGTATTTTGTGAATGATTTAAACACACTGATGATCACCTTTTTAGGACAAAAGTGGGGGAGACATTTTTATTCATGCAAATGATTTGAATCAAAATTATTTCCACATGCAGATCTGCAGGCAACAATTGACTGTTTAAATTAAACCATTTAAATCCAGAGCTTCAGTCAAAGTGCCACTTTGGAGTATACAAAGTTTAAAAAATTAATTTCTTTGCTTTTATTCCTTTAAACAATTAAATAATGTTTTTGAATCAGTTCAAGCCAATTTAGTAACTTTTCTAAATTATTTGATCTACAACACAGGAGAAAAATTATACGTCATTTAATTTGCTTGCACAAATCACAAGTTGATGAAGAAGAAATGACTTTGAGATGGTGAAACATGGTTTGTAAACCGCAGTAAAGAGCCAGTGAACTTACATAACTAACATAGGGCTTGACTTGAAACTTGGTTAGAAAAACTTGAGACTTACTTGTGAAGTCTCCAGCAAAAAAAAAAGAAAAAAAAAGACTTTGCTTTACATCTTCATCTTCATAGTCCAGTTCCCTGTTTCAGGATCACTTCAGACGTCTTGGCTTATTTTCCATCTGCCCTGACAATCCTTACTTCCCACAGACTGACACACACCGTGGGGTCAAAGCATGAGACAAACTCCAAGAAATGTATACTCTCATGTTCTCACTAATACATCCTTCATCGGTTCCTCCACACCTTCATTGCAGCACAGATCACAGGACAGGATGTGTTCCAGTTACAGCGAGAGAACTCAAAGGAAATGATGCAAATGCAATCTAACCCACCTGCAAACATGGGCATCTGCAGGCCCCATACCTGTAATTTAACCCCAGTTTAAACCACCCACTGATTAAAGCAATGAAGTATCCGGCTACACAGGAGAGGAATCAATAAATGAAATAGACTCCACTTTCAGCGTTCTTTGTGGCTGGCACCACAACCAGCTGCCCATGCTAATGGGCCCGGACATGTGATGTCTTGGGGACAAAGAGGCTTTAAAGGGGACTAATATGTGTGCTGCTGTGGCACATTATCTCCTCAGTCCAGTTCGAGTTCAACAGTACACGACACGAACAGGGTGGCTTTTTTTTTCCTGAAGCTCATTCTTGGTTTGTACCGTATTTCCTTCTGAACCTATCAGGCTCCCAGTGGGGTGCTGCCAGCTCACAACCAAGACTACCGCTTCTGTTGATGTGGCCATTACTTTTATTTGTTTTTCCTGGTTTTTACTGTTGTGTTATTCTTCGCACCACAATTCAGTAGTAAAGAGACTCTTTCCTGAAATCGGTTGGCAGCCAGCGGAGCGATTTTATGCCCCACTTATTCAGAGACATAACTGATCATGTTTTAGACTTTTCTTTAACGCTCCAAACCTCCATACAAGGCAAAGACCTGAACTGAGGGTTCACATTGGGTTGACATTTTAACTTCATGTAGGGTTGGGTGGGAATACACTAATGGCTTTGATGAAGGGAATCCAAAAAACAGTGCTTTACATACAGTCTTTGAAATCTACTTCAAATTTGATGTGAAAACAAGGTTAAAAATGTTGGTCTTAGTTTGAGGTTTGCTGCTGTCACTTTTATCCCTGAGTGAGACCCATACATTCCCTCTGGGTTTCAATAAAACAGTGATACTGGATCAAAAAGTGGTCCAGAATTACACATTTTAAGCCAGGACGAAAGTGATCATAATTTTTCAACAAATTGTATTGAATTTAGCATTATGAAAGTCCATTTGCTGAATGTTGTTCTGCTTCAACTTGAATCTAATCTCGGAATTTTCACCTTGTTTGTCCTGTGTTGTAATTTTCTATTTTGTGATTTTGTGGTTTCTTCACAACTCAGAAAGTTAGAAATCAGAGAAGCATGACTCCAGACAACACGCTTCCATCGCGCTCAAGTCCAGTGGTGGCATGTTTGTTGCTTTGCACCTCGGTATCTGGCGCTTTGCGTTGGACTTGATGTTTCATTGCTTGGGTGTAACTGCATGGCTATGGGGACTCATTCTTTGAAGCTCTCCTCACACAAAGTCACATGGAGTCTAAGATTTCCATGCATTGTTCTTTTTGAATTCGTGGAAATGTTCATGTTTGTGTGAGGGCATGGCAGTGCTTGTGAAAAACCAATCTGTCAACAATCATATCTGTTGAGTTTTTTTTTATAATCAAGCTTTTAAAAGTCTGAATGTAACAGGTTGAGGGCCTTCACTGATTGGTGAACATCTTGATTTATTTTTGTTCTTAAAGTTTGCCTTTAAATGTTTAAAGGTTCTTGTGTGATTCCGGTAGGAGGCGGACCGCTGTTGCTTTCTGTGGTAATGTTCAGGCATTCATTTTTTAAACATTTTTTTTTTTTTTTTTTTGCTCAGACATCTTGCTTTATTCACCTCTGGAACGCATGACCTGCTCATGTGAAATCTGTTGCACATTTCCGTCTTTAAAAGAAATCTGTAGAAACCTGGTTGCTTAAGCAACGAATGTACGTATTTTTGTTGTTTTCATGTCATGTCCTTGATCCAGTTGTGGCATCCGGTGAAAGTAATTGCTTTTTCTTCCATTGCTAAATAGTTTAATAAATCATAGTAGTACATTTGACCCAAGACTTTATCACTGTGATGCAACATTAATAACAACTGAGCCACCATGCAGCTCTTATTTATTTCTGATTGCTAATATTTCCTATTCATTTGGCATTTCAGCTCCCACATTGGGCTCTCAGGCCCAACCGCTTCACCGCTAGCAGCGAGCATTTATCGTATCGTTTATCATTTATTGTGAGTCACCGTTGTCGTGATAAATTCCAAATAACAATGTTTAAAACCTCCAAAAACAGTCTGTGATGTGGTTATTGTTTTTACTAATTTCCCTAGTGCCTTTTCAATAAAAGTTCAGTAAGTTTGAAAATGTGTGTTCAGCTTAGACATCCCACTTCTTTATGTGAATGGTGTCCCAAAGAAACATGTTACAAGTTGGAGGGTTTGTCAAGAGCAGTATTTGTGTTTGTAGGGCTCTGACTGCTGTGTCATGCGGTCAGAGCTATAATGTTACCTAAAAAAAAAAAAAAAAAAAGTAGTAAATAGTTAATTTCATCACTTCTGCTGTTTTGATAATGGCACCACAAAATATCGTGATAAAGGTTTAGGCCCACATCGCCCACCCCTGTTTTGATTCTGAATAAGGAAAACATTTTTCTGCTTACCATGCTACTTCTGTTGTCTCTATGATCTCACTCCCATCTTCACATCAGGGTACGAAACATTTGTCTCATCTCGACATACAGACCCTGAATCCCGCCTGATCTCACCGCCCTCTCTCTGATCTCCTGGAACATTTGTTACTCGTTGCGTCTGTGCCATGAACGCCTCCCACAGCCCTCCACCCCCCCCATTTGGCAGCAGACTGCTTGTGTTTGTGCCACACTCGTAGCGGGGGTGTCATGTCGTATCACGGTGCCACATTCTGCCGCCACAAACTGTACATCTGCTGTTGATCATCAGCTCCACTAAGAAACAGCAAGTCAGGACTGAATGAAGTGAATCACTACAACCGGTGTTCCTGAGAGTGCTACGTGTAAATACTTTGCACACATACTTTCTCTAGCCAATACTTTGAAGGACTAGCTGACATGATCTGTAGGTGTTTGACCTTTTTATTAGTTTCATTTGTGCTTCTGGTTTGTGATAATTTCTTTGTTATTCACCTTAATCTTCTATTGTAGTTTATTCCACGTTAGTTTATATTCTCTTCATTTGTTCTTTGTATCTGTTTATGTTAGTGTTTCTTTCTGTTTACTGTTTGACAGTTTTTTCCCCTTAAAACTGCAGTACGCAACTTTTATAAAAAAAAAAAAAAAAGTCTGCACACCTTTATTTAAACTTTTACCTGGTTGTGACAGATGAAACAGATGATATATGATAAAATGAAGATCCTCCCAGTGGCATTATTGCCATCTAAAGAAATGCTCTGCTCCCAGTGAGAAACAACCAATCAGAACCAGTGGGAGGGTCTTATAGCGCTGTCAATCATGCTTGTGTTCCAAGTGCTCAATGGTGTGAAAAGAACTTATCCCATTAAAAACCCCCATTAGTAGCCAATTAGCCAGATCAATGATGGCAGGTTAGGTTGTGGTAAACCAGCAGTAGTGTAGCCAGAGCAACTGCGAGAGTGCAAGCAGCGCATACACATGCATGATTGACAGTGCTAAGACCCTCCTCTATGAACTTATTGGTTGCTTTTCTTTAGATGGCAATAGGAGCAGAGGAAGAAAGCAGAGGAGCTCAATTTTTTCACAGATTATCTGATTCATACTGTATGTAATGGGTAAAAAATTATATATACACATATATGTACTTTTCAATAAAAGTCACATACTGCAGTTACATACTTACCTTTCACCTTTCCTCTAGTCTGCATCCTGCTCCCCTTCCCAGCTGCATCTACTCACCTGTGATTAGCTCTTCTGGTTCTCATGTCGTTCTCCACTACAAAGTTTCCTTTCTGCATTGTTTTCCACTGGTTCCTCCATCTTTATCCTCGTTTCTCTGGCTGTTCCCCGATTCATCTCTTTGCCAGATGTACGTTATTTTATTTTTTATTTTTTTGTTTGCTTGTTTTTTTTCATTAAAGACTTTGCTTTCTGTTACTCTCTATGTTTGGGTCCTTACCTTAAACTGAACACGACAACAAGATGTGGCAGAAATAAATCATAGAAGTTATTGCTTCCCACATTCTCAACTAATTGTAAATTAATCTTGATGGTTGTTTATCTTTAGCCTATTAAACTTTGTTTTTTTTTCTGCAGCTCAGCACAGAAGAAAGCTTTCCTACTATGTTACATTTCAGAGCACGACTGACGAGGAAGAATGCACTTTTGTTGTCTTTCATCCTGTCAGTCACTTTGCTTACTTCTTTATTCTATTCTGAATTCACAATAATGAAGCATAAAAGGCTGGCATTCCCAACATACAAACTACTGAAGATTTTTTTTTTTTTAGAGCAACAGCTCAACGAAACAGGGGAGGCTGTGAAAGGAAGTCCATCAGCCTGCAGCAAGCAGGTTACAGTCTGGAGGTTCTTTGTTTCTTTACTGCTTTTTTCCTCAGAAAGTATAAAAGGTAAAACTCATGGAGACCATCCCATAACTTCTCTAATCCTACTTGTCAGGCTTTATTCTGTACCCACTTACAACAAAGAAATATAAAAATTGCAAAGTACAGTATTGTGACATAATATAGCACAAAATGAAATGCCTTCTAGGTATATACACTGTTTAGCTTCTCGCAACAGTAGTCAGATTCCAGTCGTCTCATCAAAATTTAAACTGATTCCATATTTCCAGAATGATTTATATTCCTGCTTTATGAAATACTGATTCTGAATTTGACTGATAGTAAACTACAGAAGCATATTATTTTTTGAGTTCAAAGTTTCATGTAGTTTAATAAACGTTTGTCAAAATGGACCTATGCACAAGACATTCATAAACTAAAGCTCTCAGAGCTGCTGCCAAAAACTAAATCTGAATGACCAGCACTTTCAGTCCATCACCTTTATAAATGAAAACACAGCTCTTTCATCTTCATACACACTCTGAAAGCCTGTAAAGTAGTCTACACTGTGCTGTAGCTGTTAAAAAATATTCAGATCCCACAGCTTTTGTCTCATGAACCACAGGTTTTGGGAACTGCAGCTTTGTTGGGCCCCTTATTACTATATTAACACAATATAAAGGTTTGACTCTCATTACTGATAGTCTGACTTTTCTTTTTTTTTTTTTTTTTTTTTTTTTACATTTTTCACATCATCAAACTAAGTTTTATATAAGACAAATATAATCTGCGTAACAACTTTTCTGACCTGTAAAAAATAGAGTTTTGCTCCCCTCATCATTCACCCCCCCCCATTTGTTAAATTATGAATTAACAGTGATGAACCTAATTTTCAAATGACATTAAAGAACCTTGTCTGACACCATAAAGTAGCCAAAACATCTCATTAAACACATCATGCCCAGATTTAAAGATTTAGACGGGATGAGAAAAGTCTTTGAGGTTATTTAGTATAGAAATGGTTTTTTTGTAGCACTTTTCAACAACAAGGCAGTTCAAAGTGCTTTACATCACAAAACAAATCATAAAACATCATAAAACCATCATACAGTCACCAGTAAACATGTGTCGAGTCCCATTGTCAAAAATCACCAGTACAAATCAAATGTATTGGTCAATGTTCTAGTGATTATGTGTCAAAAGCAACTCTAAACAAGTGAGTTTTTAGCCTTGAGCTAAAGGAACTCAGTGTTTCTCAGGCTCTGGGACTCCAGAGAACCAGAAGACCAGCCAGTTTCCACAAACTGAAACTGGAACAGCTGTGAATCATCCCAGGAGTGGTCCGCCTTCCACGATTACTGCAAGACAGTTTCAACAACTCAATGCACGAGGTAAAGAAGCCAGAACGACATCAAGTCACTGAAATGCCTTGTTGCTGAAATGTGCTGTACAAATAAAATTTGATTTGAGTTTTGATTTGACCAGAACTTTTGCTGACCGAAAAAAGCCCGTCTCACATTTGCCAAAAAAAAAAAATATCTTGACCAAGACCTTTGGGAAAACACACCACACAGAGGAGTGCTGTCTCATTACATCTGGTGTAAAACTGACTGTATGTTAAAAAAAAAACAAACTTCAAACTGACAGTCAAACACTGGTGAGAGTGTGATAGCCTGAGGGCTGCCTTGTTGCTTTGTGACCTGGGCTGCTTGCCATAACTGATGGAACCATGAATTCTGCTCTCTAGCAAAAAGTCATGAAGGACAGAGTCCAAGTGGCCTATCCAAAGTTCTGATTTAAATCCAATTGAGCTATTGTGACATGACCTTAAGCCGTTTGTACTGGAAAACCCCACAACATATGGCTAAATTAAAACAATTCTGCACAGAAGAGTGGGTGAAATGCCTCTACAGCTACACTAAAGACTCTTGCTTGTTATTGCAAACACTTACTGTCAGGTGTTACCAGCAAACGTGGCATAACTAGTTGGTTTAATTACATTTTCACATGTAATTTTCACATGTAATGTGAAATTGTAATTAAACCAATAGACTGGTTCGTTTAGACTGGATCTTTTTTTTTTGTCTTAGTGTGATTAAGAAGGCAAAAACTGAAGAAACGTGAATCCATGGATACATGAGAGTTTTCTGAGGGAATGAAAGCAAGTTGTTCTCTGGGAATATTTAAAAAACTGCTAAGGCCAACTGTTTTCACTAATTATCAAACGGTTTCGGAGCTCTGTTAGATACAGGAAGGCAACAAAAACGATTGTTGATTCACTTTTAGGCATTTTTATGATGAGTCAAAATGTTTCAAGCTATGACAACAATGATGCCATCTGCCAAAAAGAACTTAAATAGAACTGGACTGGAAATATTATTTCTCTCGTGGTGCTGTTATCGTTCTTTTCGTCCCGTGTGTGGTTGAATAAATATTGGCTCACATCAAATATTTGCTGTTTACATGTTTGCTCGGGTGATTTAGAAGGCAGACCAGCTTTCTGTGCTCTTAGTTTTCAATTATCTAGCTGTCGCACGTTTCCCTCAAATCTCTCAATTTGTGCATGTGAGCGCCGCACATACATCTGTGACTGATTTCACAGGTGTCTGTGGGTCATTATGGTTATTTTGTTGCTTTTGAAGGGAGCTTACGTTTGCTTAGGTACACGTCGAAGCTTTTTGTGTACATATGTTTATGTTTGAATCTGCATTATGGAAGAGACATCTGTCTTTTTGCGTCTGTGAAAACATGAGCGCATTCCTTTTTTTTAATTTTTCATGTATATTTTTAACAGCAGTTGTGACATTCAGACTAGATGCTCTGTGATAGATAAGCAAAACTTTAAATGCCTTTCAAAAGCATTCACATCATTTTAACCTTTTCACATGGTATGACAATAAAGCCGCAGTATGTAACTGTTATAAAAAAATATATATATACTTTTTATTGTTGAAACTGTCGCTATGTCGTGACGGTATGAAACAGATAATCTGTGGGGGGAAAAATGGAGCTCCTCTGCCTTCTCCCAGAGCTAACTAGAAACAGCCAATCAGAACCAGGAGGCGAGTCGTAGCGCTGTCAATCAGCTTCTGTGTGGTGCTGCTCTTCCCCCGTCCCATGCGACATTTACTTTCTGCTACTTCCTGACAGCACAGCTTGTAGTGGACGCTAAGCTGAGTTAGCATGGCCACAAATGACGGTGGATAAACAGTTTTCTCTGCCATGGGCACGTTTAGCAGTGAGTTGATTGACAGCGCTAAGATCCTCCTCCAGGATCTGATTGGTTGTTTTTGGTCGGGAGCTGTGCATTTCTTCAGACAGCAATAGCATCTAGGGAATGAGGAGGAGGAGGCTGATCTTTTCATAAATTATGTGTCTTTATTAGACACATAAATTAGGTGCATCAGGTCGTGTTTGACCCCTGACCAGGTTCACAAAATGACAAAGAATTGAGTTGTTTTTAACCCAGGAGTTTTGCAGTGTCCCCTATTTTTTCCAGAGCCTAGAGTTTGATGTGTATGTTTTGGTATTTTTTTCCAGACATACACAAAACTCATTTGCGTTTCTGTGTGTTATTCTAGGATGTTATCTGTCCCACTTGATGATTTTCAAGGAGGTTGCAGTGCTGCTGGCTGTTTCCCTGTCAATCCCTCCATTCTCAGCTACAACCTCTATTAACACGTCCATTAATACCACTGCACAGATGGAAGTCATCATCTCGCACCCCCCAAGACGTATTCAGATCCCGATGATAATTCCTTATTCTTCTCCCATGTCTCTTCCCAATAGAAGAATGGTAATAAACAATATGTTTTATTGATAGTAATGCTTTCTTGCTGCTGCTTTCTTTCAAGTAATGCCTTTTTTCCCCCCCACTTTTTTATTTCTAACACCCAAATTCTAAGTGTAAATGTGATTATACATGAATAAAAAAAAAAAAAAAAAAAAAAAAATTATGGCACTCTCAACAAAAAGAAATCAGTTTGGCTCTGGAATAAGAAAACAACTTGATTTGTGTTTCATTTGCATGCAGACATTTCTTCCTCTCAAACTTTCTACTTGACGGAAAGAAAAAAAGCCGCATTGAATGCCGAGTACTTCTACGTGTTCATATTAGCAGGCAACATATAGCCGGATACAGTACAGGCACGCACGCTGATACGTGCCGATGGTGCTACTCCCCCCTCCGCTTGTCATTCACAAACACCGATGTTAACATTCATCTTCACACATGCCTCTACTCTCAGATAATCACTTGAATTCACAAACATACGTGAACTCACACATAAACAGATGCAAATTCCTCACAAAGCCACAATAATATCACAAACCTTTCAGAGATGAGAGGAAGGCATTTTTCTTTAGATACACGAAATGCATGTATTTAAATTCCCATTGTTGCTGTGGTTAGATTACACGATGTTCAAACACACTAAGCACACACACACTAAACACACACACACACACACACATTGTGTGATGATTTGTATCCTCCTCTCTGATGCTTATGAATAATACAGTAATCTCAGGGGAACTTTTTGCTTCACATAAATAAGAATTTAGATAGAAAATTGCATTATTAATATGTGGCTTCTGCCTGGCATGTTCTGTAAAGCATTCATACAGTGGTGTACGTTTGGAGGAAAGAAGACCTTCAGGGCTCATAAGTTACATTCAATGCTGGCTCACTGTCTTATGTTGGCTGGTGTACTGGACACACTTGCACTAAAGCGCTAATAGCAGAGTTAATTTTTAATTTTATGCGTTAACCCTTTCGGTAACTTTGAACATGTTAAGCTCACTTAGCGTCCTCTAAATTAATTATTCACAATAAATTCAAACCAACTTACTTGGCTGTTTTGTAAACTTACAGTTGAATAAAGTTCGACATTTGTGTTCAGGTTTTGATTACTGACTTAAGAATTCGTCTAGTAGTTACTTAGACATTTATATTCATGCTCTTATTTTGAAGGAGGTAAAAACTTGACGTAACAATTCCTTGTCCTGTTCTCATGTTTGTTCCTTTTGTTCTGCCAATAACTTCATTTCAAACAAGAGACATACAGGAACAAAATAAAACATGGACAGTAGCAAGAAAGATGCGACCATAGGTACAATATCATAGGACAGTACACAACAAGGGTAACAATGTAGTTGAATTTAGAGCTTTAGCATTAGCTTCTGCTAAATACTCTATATACATTTTGTAGCACATTAGAAGAGCTAATGTTCATGATTAGTCCTTTAGGGATAGTGCAGCTAGCTTTTCAGTTAGCAGTGCCCACAAATGCTGGCAGATGTAAAAAGACATTATGTGTCACTATTGATCATTTGTACAGTTCATGCGTTCTAAGGCGAGAGGTGCAAAATATTCAGTCTGTTACTCCATCAGGACAGAGTAAGTTACTTTTGCTGTGATGTCACAGTTTCATTCAAGTCAGTCTAGATTGTCTTGCGTGCAGCCTAGAAGTGCCCACAAGTTGTAAAATAATTACTTGCTGTAAAAAAAATTATGCAGTAGGTCGGCACTCCCTGCCGTTCGAGCCACTCAAGCATTCAGCATGATGAGGGGGGTGGATTAAAAATGAAAGCAGTGGCAGTCTGACTATGTCCTGCTACAGCATGAAATGTGTGAAATGCATGTTTTTCGTATCTGTCACTGTAGACTAAAACAATAAAAAAGACATTTTAGTATTTCCCTTTTTTGAAAAACCGTTATGCGATTCTTGAAAGGGCAAATATTTCTCTGGAGAGCTGAGCTATAATCTCTAGTCTAAGTGTCCTAATCTGTGATATTACCCAGAAGATGAGTGGTGTAAGTAACTAAATGAATGAAAATAAACGCTATAATTTATCATAGAATACAGCTTTTCTGCATAGATGAGTTCTGATCCATAACTCATTACAGGGGTGTCATTTTAATTGATGCTCATAATTTTTTTTAAGAATTCCAAATTATGTGATGTAAAAACACTTGAGGAGAGGCTTTCTCATTTTTTCAACCTTTTTATAATGTAACAATAATTTTTCAGTAATAACATAAAATGTAAATGTAAATTGCTTGTTGATTTACCCAGGAATAGATGATGTTTTATTTTACTTTCTTTTCTCATTTTAACATAGAAGGTGTGAAAATTATATCTCCTATGTTTTTTACCTGATTAATTAACTTCCTGAAGAGCTTTCCGCTCAGCAGCAGTGCTGTTCCAAAGCAAGAACATTTGTCTATGAAATAGTAATTCACATAACGGAGACCAAAAATGTTATTGCAAATGTTTGCCTTCAAACTCCTCTTTGTGCTTTTGTGTTCAACTGAAAAGAAGTGAAGTTATTTTCCATTTAAGCATTTGATTCTCTTTGTGATTGCAAAAAAGGACTGACATTCTTCTGTATGTATGATAAAACATGCTGTGAGCTAAGCGTGAAGACAAAACAAGCTGCTTCATATTGGTCGGGATTTTTAGGAGAGATAATATGTCACTTCACTGGATATCTTGCGATGCTTGTGTGCAAGAAAACATTACGGCTGATTCTTTGACAGGCACCAGACTTGTGGAATATTTCGTTTGAGAAAATGGAAGCTCTTTGTTGCGAATTGTATTTTCTGTTCTATTGAAGCACAGCCTTTATGCCGGTTTGTTGTTTGCAATAATAACAGATTAAAACTGCGCACGCTGTTTTACGAAAACCCCCGGATTTTTTTTTTCCTTTTTCAAATTTGAATGCAAATTCTAAACTGAGATTTAATAGTAAATGGGGAGGAAATAAATGGACAAAAAAAAAAAATCTCAGTCAGTGAAGTTTTAGGTTTTGCTTATCGCTGTTCATTGAGGTAAGCTAATTTTTTTCAGTTCGTAAGAAAATGTCTGCTGAATGTGACACAGATGTTGAGAAATAAAAAAGAAGGAAAACATGGGGGATTATTTTTTAATCTCCTTTTTTATATTATCATAGAATAAGGTTGAAATGTTGAGGAAAAAAGTCAAAATTTTGTTTCATGGCAGCCAAAATGATGTAAGTATTAGTATGTTAAAGGAAGATGTGGAATGCTAAAACTGCTCTGATCTCTTTCTCTCTAAAACACTAAATAAATCTAAAGTATAACTCTTTTTGCTCATTACACAAGACATGATAATCATACGTCTTTGCGACAGTGTTGGGTTGGTTCACTGGTGACGCTATGATATCAACATAATTTTATTCTTGTGATTTGAACTATTTTTCATCTTTTCCACTTTAAAATTAACACGGGTAACCAACATTACTTTAATAGTGGCTTTAAAGGATTTAAATCAGAAGAACATTCCCAAACACCTGACGTTACAGGCTGTTTGTTGCGCATGCTGGAGCCCCTTTTGGGAAACATTCTTAAAGCTGCAGTATGCAACTTTTATAACAATGTGTTTTTTCTATATTTGATAAAACTGTCACCATGTTGTTAGATAATCTAACATTATAGATCTGCTAAAAAAAATGCACCATTCCCTGTAAGGAATGACCAATCAGAGCCAGGCGTGGCCTCGTGTATGCGCTGCTAAATGTGGTAATGTAGGAGAAACAACTGTTGATCCGCTGTCATCGGTAGCCATGCCAACCATAGCCTTAGCATTCATGACAGGCTGTAGCGTAGCAGAGAGCAAGGGGTAGGCTGTGAGCGGTGTGTACATACCAGTCATTGACAGCGCCAAGACCCTCCTCCATACTGTACTTTTTTTTGAAAAAGACACTGTAGCTGGTACTCTTCAGAGTTCTTAAGAGTTTTCATTGAAAATTGTATTATGAAATATTGGTAGGATGGGATTTTCACTGACTGGAAACAAAGTTTGCCGTATCCTAAAGGAAAGAAAAACTAAAATCACTTCTTACTGTCCAAAAGCAGTTTTTCACCTATTTCTAAAGACTTTGGACAGGTTAGTACAGAAATGTTCCTCCAGTGGTTTCCCACATCTATTCGTAACCAAGCACAATGCTTAGAACTGCTGTACTGTGTGTGACATTTTGAGTAGATTTCTGTAAGGTTTGAATTTATTCAGCATCTCAGCTGGAGGTAAATCTGTAAACGCTGAAAAATCCTAAAGTGTGTTTCTCTGCTTTCCTTTAATATGGAAATTTACCCCACAAACCGTCATTCTTCTGCCCATTTGGAGTCGCCTACTGTGAGACCAAAAATATTATTACATGTCGGTCTGAAATGTTTTTAGCAGGACCATATTCTAACTGCTCCTTGCCAAGGACGTCTATCTTTGCCTTTGTGAATGCTTTGGCAGTCAAAGAGGGATCCGCTTTGGTCCTAAAGACCACTTTTAAACCATAAATACCTGAAGAAGTCAATCTGAGGGAGACCCGACTGCTGCTGGATTCGCTCTGTTTATTTTTAACAACTTGGAAAGACGTTGTTACCATTACATAATTACCAGTCACATCAGCACATCCAGATAATTGATAGCTGGAGAAGCAATCAATAAGTCTGCAGCTGCTTCTTTGTACTTTGCATTAACTCACTCGACTCCACTCCTGCCACAGAGGAGGCATGCGTGGGTCCTCCTGCTGTGTGATGGCTGCAGGGAGTTAATAATCTCTGAGACCCATCCCACATACAAACAGCTGGGAGCAGCAAACACAACTTCAGTGGACAGGTTTGATGTTTCAGAAGAAGTCTGGATAAGAATCGGGGGCAGGAACGGATGACTTCCTCAGAGATGGGAATCTGACTGATGGCATGCCGCGCGTGGATAAGCTAGTCGACTGTCTGGCTGAGGAGAGGATTTGCTGTATATGCAGTAGGAACCAGAAGTTTACATACATACAGCAAATAAACAGACCATTCATCTTTCTGTCTCGCTGTCTGAAGTTAAAGCAGACGTGTTTTAGGTTGGTTAGAATTACCAAAATTATTTCTATTTGCCAAAAAATGTATCAAGAAAAAATCGAGATTTTTTTGTGACTTAAATTCCTTCAAATTCAAAAGTTGTCTGGTGTTTGGTCAGTCTCATGGATGCTCGCAGTAGCTTCTGGGGTTCTGACCCATTTCTCCTGACAGAACACAGCTGAAAAGACACCTTTTCATATCTTTTCATATTTTTATAATTCCAATTTGTGCAATTTTATGGTTACGGTAAGCGCAGGTAATGACAGGGGTCCACTTTGCTGACCCAATTTTCCACTGCAAATCCTCAAACAAACTAAGTGAGCAACAGATGAAGAAAAGTCCTTTTTTTTTCTTAATTTTGATCTTCTAAAGTACAGCCATTTGTACGGCCTTGGCTGCTGGGGCGCTGGTGGAGGGGGGTCACCACAAAGAACATGTTGGGGAAAAGAGACCATCTCCATTTATATGTTTCACATGAGCGCTGCCTCACCTTCATGACTAACAGTTCCAATCAGCCGTAAAACTTTATCACCTTGCTATGTGTTAAAACTCACCTATAGTGAGATAAATGAAACCTTCTGCAGAGACACGCAGGAAGCATTAAACGATGATGGAGGGAAGAGGAGGAGAAGAAGTCACTGATGTTTTTTCTTGCCTCTCTTTGCCATATTTTTTTTTTTTGCTTACAGAGCGTACTCTGATTTTGAGTATGGATCAATTAAACCAGCGTCTGGGAAAATGTCTGAGATGCAGGACAGTGTTTGCAAAAAGTGAAGCTTTATAATGATTTACATTAAAACAGTTTCAGTCAAAAAAACAACAAAAAAAACTAAGAAAGTCTGATGACAAACACTGGTAATTAAATGAAATACATTTTCTCAAGTATAAAATATCAAACTGTGGTTTTGATCAGTATTTTTAATCAACTTTTAATTTTATATTGTGTTGGACCTTAGAAACCAGTCTACTTAAAAAAAGAAACAGCCTCTTGGCCTGAAATGTTGTGTTGGCTGAATGTACTGCTGAGCGCTCACTAAACGCAGCGAATGATTTAAAAAAGCCTAATCAGCAAATGAGCAGACTTCCAAGCATTCATTTATTAAAAGTTCCATCTCTCCAGAGGTCCTTCATTTTTCCTGTTCAGGAAAACAGCGGTGATGGAAATTCTGCATTGTAAATGAAAAAAAAGACTGTTTTCTTTTTTAACCTTCAGTGTCTTTCTGTGGTATTTTTTTTTTAGTTTTTTAAATGCATTAGATTTTACTGGCAGTGGAATATTGCTTTGAGGACCAGTAACTGATCAAGTCTGATATGAATAATATAGACCAGTAACTCTGCTAGGATTTCACCTAATATATATATATATATATATATATATATATATATATATATATATATATATATATATATATATATGGACCGCATATTTTTCCAGATATGTGTTGAGAGCTATATATCTCTGCAGACCCCACACATCCTGGACACAGACTGTTTAACCTTTTCAGTTTCTTTCCCCGGACCGTGTCTTTGATAAACACGATGAACACCTTACAGTCTGATTACTCTGCTGACCTTCTCATTTCACGTTAATCAATCAGTTAGCAGGGGTATTTTTTTATATATATTTTTTGCAATTTTAATACAAAAACAGGCAGGCAACAACAAAGAACAACAGCCTACCAATGAAAACATTTACATATAAAAAAGACACAAAATAAGGGGGGAAAAAATTGTTCACAATACGGAATCATATTGATCAATGTTGCAGTGGACCGCATATTTTTCCAGATTTGTGTTGAGAGCTAAGCTTATTCAATCAAGTCGGCAGAGGCATTTTCTTACTGAGGTGATCAGTTTATGTCTTTAGCTTCAAGCCTCTTAATCTTGCCTCTTTTGCTGGGTCATAAACTACTTGCTTACACTCTGTGACTTCATTAAATTTTTAGAGACTTGACAATCCAGGGCTTCTGGACCCTCAAATGGCCGATGTTAATAACGACATCTACTGAAGCTAATTTAGACCATGTGTGTTGATGACACTTTGGGACAAACAAGCCTCTTTAGCATCACAGCTGGTTGGGTTTCATTGGCTTGTCTAGATCACCTTGACCTTAGATTTAATTATTCACACGAAAATTTACTTATTCAGGATCTTTTTCACACACACACATATATATAGATATCTATCTATCGATCGATCGATCGATCGATCGATCGATAGATAGGGTTAGATTAGATTTTACTGGCAGTATCTATCTAGATAGATAGACTGGCAGTATCTATCTAGATAGATAGATAGATAGATAGATAGATAGACACACATATATGTGTGTGTGTGTCGTTCTGCATAATATCTGCAGATCTGCTCAGTGTGTTTAGAGTGGGGGGTTGTGCGCTCACTGTCAGTGGTGTCACATATTAAGGAACACAAAGGCCTCGGCAGGTGCTCCCTCCCTGGCTTTGTCTCCATTTAATTGTTCAACTCTTAAAGAAAACTCCCTGTATGTCAGCACTGGGGGGAAAACAAAGAGAGGACACACACAAACACAAAGACCAGCCCGTCGGTGCGCACTGGCAACAACTGAGCAAAGATCCGCACGTCAGCGATGGCATGGTGTGAAACGGCAGGCGTTCCACGGTTAGGAAAACAGGAAGCCAACTTTTCTTCTTCTCTTGTTTTCCCTCCCTCACTGGTTGAAAGGTGGAGCCAGTCAGCTCAGAGGTGTAGCCTCAAAGAACCTCAACCTTAAAGAAATTACACATAGACAACTAAAGCTACATGAAGTTATTTCCTGATTATATGTAATAAACTTAAATATGGGTCCACCTAACGTCTTGGTGACATGCTGATGGTAAAAAAGGTCAAAGCCAGCATGCCTAGGTGGGCCCCATGTGGGGGAAAGGAGGGCTGATATATGGGTCCCATATGGGTTTGTCCGCGGGTTCCGCGATGGCCCCACATGGGTTTGCCCATGTAGGTCCACAGCCCACATGGGCGCTACATGGGCCCTAAATTGACACACCCATGTGGGCCATCACCATATAGGGCCCATGTAGGGCCCATGTGGGCAAACACATATGGAACCCGCGGACAAACACATATGGGACCCATATGGTCTGCCCTCCTTTTCCCCACATGGGGCCCACCTAGGCATGCATGTAGACTCTACGCTAGCTTCATCACCTTAGCTAAGGAGGAATTTACAGCCTGACTGAGTGTCTGATGTTTTTTTAACCGGATAAGTAATTCAATTCAGAACCTTTCCAATTGTGAGGCGCTGAACTAAAAATGAGTGGAGTGCAAAGTCTAAAGGAAATCTCTGAAGGACCTTCTGAAAGCCTTGAGAACCATGAAAGTGACGACGATCACTTTCATAGATTACAAGAAAGTCCGGCTGCTGCGAGGAACATAAAAAAGAAAGAGAGGGTGTCCACAAAATTTATAATATAATCGTGATGTCAGTTTATGCAGCTTTTGGTCCTTTTAACATCTAAAGTTCTTGTTTCCAAACCAGAAAACCTGACCGGTAGGAAATTAGCGCGTGGAGCGGAATGAGATTCATGGCATTAGTGTCTTGTCAATAAGAGCCAAAACAGCCAAGATCAATACTTTGTCAATATTTGTTTTTCCCGTTCTGCATTAGTGTGTGTGCGTGTGTGTGTGTGTGTGTGGTTGTTTGTGTGTGGAGAGAGGGCTGCGTGCCAGCTGTGCAATCTGTTCAGTAATCTCAGGTCTGGTCTGTGCACACACTGCACAATCTGCTCTGGTAAAACTGGTCTTTACACACACAACCACACACACACACACACACACACACACCCACAGACTCCAGCTCTTGTCAGATCAGCCCATATGAAGACCATCTATTGACTCCATTTCTTATTCACCAACTTTCAATCTTAAGTTTTCATGCAAATTGAACTTCACAGAGAGCGGACTCCCATTGGTGAATGTCAATTTAATGTTTTTTCTTTGGTTTGGTTTTGAGCATAAATGGCAGATAAACACACCCGCCTTTAGATTTACATTTTAAAGAGGCTGAGCTGAACTGATGTTAATTCTTCAGACTCGTTCGTCGTGAGAGTCCCTCAAAAATATTGAAATCACAAGTTTCGGCACACTGCTGCTAACTCGGTCTCCTCTGATTTACAATAACCCTTATCAGCCCAATTTCCCTTCTCTCTTCCCTTTGCCCATTTTAACACACCGCCCTGTTTGTTGTTTAAATGGAAGGGAGAGAAAATTGGCCACTTTTGCTGCTCAGAAACTCCCGCAGCTGTCGGTAATCGCTGCGTGTGTCTGTTGGTGTGTGTTTGTGCCCGCGCCGGGGTAATGTGCAGTTACCGCGGCGGCGAAGGGGGTGCGTGGAGCTGGGGGGCGTGGAGAGAGGGGTCATGGCGTGCGGTGGAGAAAGCACTATTAGGAGAAAATGATAGGCCTGTCCCTGAAACTCCATTACACACCAAACACTTAAAAGACCGGCCCAGCTTCATTACAGGGCAGCATGAATCATGCAGCACTCACACAAGCAACTGGCCTCCCTCTCCTTCCCCGTTTCCCCAATCTCTCCCCCAGTACAGCCTTCTGTTTAAACTGGAGGACGGCCAGAAACGAGGGATGGAGAGGAAGGGACCGTGGTGAAGAGGAGCATGCTGAGGGCCAAGCCTTGTTTGCCTCAGGTCTGACAAACAGGAGGAAAGAGAAGAGAAGAGAAAAGGATGGCAGAGAGTGAGATCAGGAAGAAGAAGTAATATAAGGAGAGAAAGGTAGGAGAGGGAAAGAAGTGAATATAGAGGATATTAGACAAAAGGAGGGACATGTAGGCAAGAAAAGAAAGAAAGAGAAGGAGTTTAGAGTGGAGGGATGTTGAGCTGTTTATCATCTCTCTTAAAGAGTTGTTTCCAAGGATTTTCAGATGGTCCTGATTAATATTTCTTGTCCTTCAGACTTTTTCTGATTTTCCACCCAGTCTCAAGCCAGGCATTGTGTGCTTTCTGTTTCTCAAGTCACCTGATGTCTGATTTATGAACCCTTCAGAAAGGCTAGACTCAGTGGCTGGCCCAGTGTCAAGTTGACCCGGACTGTCACAAACACATAATTTGTTCCCATTTCTCTACTTAACATTTTCAAACCTGACAGAGAGAAAACAGGATTACTGTACCTGGACCCAGGACCAGATACGGTACATCGTCCTCCTGTTGACAGAATCACTTTTGAAGTGATTGGATGTTCCACACACTTTCTCAACTTTATTTTACTAATAAAAAACAACATAGTCACACCAAGTTACTGGGGTTGACTAATTAAAAACCATGTCAGCAAAACCTGTTGGGCACCCTGTGCAGGTCTTTGGGTGAATTCACACCAGCTCTGTTTGACCCAAACTCTAGTTTGTTTGTAGGTCACCTGGACCGGACCAGAGGTATCCTCACCATCTGATCGGTTTGGAGAACGTTTGGATGGCAGAGTAGCCGAATATGACTGAGCTGATGATATGAAAATGAATCAAAAGGTGCTCCAGCTAAGTATTAGTACGCTTATGCAACCAAGTTATTGAATCTTTTCTCCTACTGACTCAGTCGTTTGTTTTTCAGTGGACAAAGTTCTAATACAGTGGCCTCATTCTGTTCTTCTCTTCGCGTTTTAACATGGCTGTGTGAACTTTTGAACATGAACGTTTTTTTTTGTTGTTTTTTTTTGTGTAAAACAACCCAGAGTCCTGACTGTATCAGAACTTTTGACGGAGACGGTTAGAACAAGTAGTTTGTTGCCATGTGGTTACTGTGGTGTTTTGAAGTTTGACTCCTATTTTTTTTTCTGACTTTGTAACAGATTCATATAATGTCAGCGTTCGATCTAAACGCTGCTGTTTAGGGAGAAAATGAAAAGTTGGAGCAGCGTCAGGTGAGCAGGCAGTAACACCGTCAATCAGCCTCTTATTAAATGAGACACTTTGGGTCCTTCTGTCTCTTCAGGATGTTTTTCAGCTTCATCAGGGTAAATGGATGATCTGCCCCAGGTGGCCTCCCTGCGCCTTTCGTCTCCATCTCCATCAGTCTGGGCGATCGTGCACACTCACATAACGACTTTATATATGTTGGTAATGAGTGTGTGTGGAGTGTGAGTGTGAATTCTTCACGTCTTCTGAGTGCATAGGCGCAGCGAGCAAGTGTTCTCTGTGTGTGTGTGTGTGTGTGTGCGTGCGTGCGTGTGTGTGTGTCTCAGCATGCTGCCAGAGGGCCGGGGCAGGAAGCCAGACCACGAACCCAGCATGACTCTGCATCCCGATCTGTGTTGTGACTCCGTCAATTACCCATCAGCCTGACGGAGAGGCAGGATGAGTGTGAATGTAGATGGGGTCAAAGCGTTCTTTATTTCTGCTGCTAGCCTGCGATTCCCCACATCTGGGATTCTAGTTTTATTTGGAGTTTCGCAAATTTTTGTGTATTCACTCCTGACACATTTGGTCTGCTTTAAACGGGCCAGTTGGTTTCCCCCCAATGGTCCGTACCTTTTTGTGCAGGTGTGAATACACTCAAGCGAATTCTGGTGTTGACCAAACAACTGGATCCAGACATGCTTTCTGAGACGGTAATAAATAATATTGCACCTCTTTGATGTAATTTGGTAGTATACAGAAAAAAAACCTGTTTTGATTTAATTGATAAAATATCTAAACATTGCATGTCTTTCCCTAGAGCTAAGAGGGCCACAGAGAAACTTATGGCGGGTCAGATTTGGGTCACCTCTGACCCTGCACAAATGTAGGTTAGAAATCCAAACCTGTCCTGTTTGTCATGAAGCCCAAATTATTACAAGAACATTCAATAATTATCCTTCAATCTTTGTCTATTTCTCAGGAGTTACTTTTTGATCTTTTAATGTTTAGTTTACCATTCAGAAATCTTCTGAACATTCTAAGATGCAATGTTGTAATATTTCATCTAATATTAACACTTTGGATGAAGTAGCTTCTCTATTCTATTCTATTCAGCCAAACTCTGTTCATTTGTTTGCTTTTCTGTGTCCTACTTTCTTCCCTTTCTTTCTTTGTGCCTCTAGTCTGGATTTTTTATTTCCTTTTTAAGTTATTCCTTCCCTTCTCTGTGCCCTTCCTTCCTTTCTCCCTTCCTTGTGTTCTTCCATTCCTATTCTGTGTTTTCATTCTTTTTATTTTGATCCCTTGCCTCCAGTTTCCCCCTTTTTTCCGGGGTCCATATTCTACCCGCTGTAGATCTGTATTGTGTTGCTTTATCACATTCCTCTAAGTTAGTTTGGATATGTTTTCCCTTATCAAATGAAATCATATGAAACCTGCTTACTGAAGTTATCTTTGACTAATGTGAGAGCTTGTTTGATGATCTGAAACATTTAAATGTGACAAAAAAACAAACTGAAGTAAATGCTGTGAAATGCCTTGTTTATTCCACAATCAAGAAAATACATGTAAATCTGGAAAATAACTAAAAAGTAACAAAAATGTAAATCCGCTTGGTGAGAATTGACAAACATTGATCATTTCAATTTTAAATTTCTATAAGCGTATTGTTGCAATAAAGTGCTGCAAAGATATTCAAGGAGTCATCCAAATGCAAGTAAAGCAAACGCCCACAGTTTGTATATTCAAAACGTTTTCTATGCATATGTCACACAAGGTCATAATACTCATTGTTTAAGCTAATACAGTTTTCTTTCTTAATCAAACAGTAAAACAAACCGATTAACTGAGAAACAAGGAAAACATAAAGAGAAGGTGAGTTTAATTAGCAGCTATACAACATCTTCCCCACACACTCCTTTCAACGATTGCCTGCTTAGAGTGGAAAAAAAAAGTAAAGATATGAAAAACAGCTTTCCTGTTCAACAAGTCATACATTTCTCATTTTAAAGATGTACTGTAAAAACATTTTCACTTAGTTACCTCTGGTTGTTCTTTTCCCTATTGTTCAGCGGCTAATATTCAATCAAATATGAATAAATCAAACACTACAGATTGTTAATGGAGTCTTTAAATCCTGTGAGTCATTTTCTTTGCCCTCACCCTGGCAGGAAATTACTTCTGTAAGGAAGAGTTCAGTTAATCTCCCGGTCAGGAGGGGGAAAGTATTTGTGACAAAGTGATTAAAGTAATCTCTGATCTGGGTCAACACAATCCCTTTATATTTAAAGGTTTGATTTTTTTTTTTTTTTTTTTTTTTTTTTAAATATATAGGAAAAAAGGAAAAGATAGGCTCTCTTTCCATCCCCCCTCTTT